>NC_143573.1:63345984-63649015 GCF_054136105.1 Typopeltis vanoorti | reverse complement strand
AAACCAGTCAATTTTGTTGTTTTCAAAACCGTGGCACTCACATAAACCCTAAATTTATCGAACTCGGAAAAATCGTTTGTTTTCCCATTGTGATCGACAATATTAACGATTACCGACCAACAGCATTCTTAAATAGTTGCCTAGAACAGTGCTTCCCAAACTGTGGGCCGCGGCCCCCTTGGGGACTGTAGGTTTTGTTGAGGGGACCATGAAATAATGAAAACAAATTTAAAATGTTTTAAGACTAAGTGCGCCATGTCAAATGTGCATGTAAGATGCTAAAAATGTAATATTTGCATTTGATTTTTGCAATATTCGCTGTGTATGTTTTGTATTGAATATAAATACATAAATATTATAATAATATATGTCTGTATTACGATTTTTTTTCGAGGGGGACCGTGAAATATTTTAATTTTTCCAATGGTGCCTTTACACCCATAAATTTGGGAAGCACTGGCCTAGAGCACGTGGTGACCAAGTATTTTGCATATACGCCGCGTAAGTGGCATTTACGTATATCTGCTTAAAGGTTTCTAGTACATTAGTACTGTGAGTGAGCTACATTTTTCGTTCTTTTTTTTTATTTTCATTATTTTAAAAAATTTGAGGTTTTTTTTTCCAGTTAATGGCTTCTTAACGTCCATATTACCAGAAAATAACATGCCGTGTATAAATTTAATATCCACTTTTCTGATATCAAAGCATTGATATGTATTCATTGACAGATAATGCTATAGATATCAATTTTGGGTTGCATGGAAGAGAACATGCAACCTATAAGCACACATCGACTCTGTCTTTACATTCAAAGGCCACCAAAAATCTCCAGCTTTTGTCTTTGACGGTTTGGTTCTACGAACTTACATTATCTTTTAAGCATTGTTTGTACAAACTCAGTTTCATTGCGCATCGTATCAGTTTACACATACGACGTTTTATGTGAACACAACGCCCTCAAGTGTCATTTTATCGTTAGAAATAAAACAGCTAAATTAATTATATAAATTTGATAGCAATCTTATTGTCTTTTGGTAAGTCATTAAGCGTAGTCTAATCCAAAGCCATGAGTAATCGAAGGAGGTTTAAAAATTATTTTTACACGTACTCAAATTGAAAAACTTTAATAAATATAAAAAAAATAAATACTTGTAAAATGGCGAAAGATATTTAAGTGTAACAATTTCAGCTACGATTTCAGAAACAGTTGTTTCTTTGAATGTTTTATTACAAAAGTACTTTTATTACTATTTTCCTGATTTAAGTTCAAAGTTATAAGCTATTCAAGTGTACGGATGTATATATGCCTATAGATGAACGAACATTTATCTACATGAAAGATTAAAATAATAATTCCAATACCCCAAAAGAATAAAACCCACACATTTATAGGAGTACTTATGATCTAATGTATTTCCGATTCATAACGTTCCTTTTACATAGCTACCCAAGTTCCTAGCTACGTAAAGCAATATAGACTTTTTGCTGTGCACTAAGGATTTTTTCTTCTTTCTTTTAGTGTTTTTCTTTTTTTCTTTTCTCCTTGCTTCGTTCCTTCTACTACTAAAGACCTGCATCTGTATCTAAGGCAGCTTGTGGCAACGCCGCATGTCATTACGGTAAGAATTTTCCGGGACGGCAGCTTTGATTTTCTCATCTGGTTTTCATTCGAAGATCGTTACCATCAAAAAATCACATAAAATCAGTCAAAACATGGAGTGGGATTTCTTGATGAAAAGAAACATGAAAAACTCTTTCTTGTACAGGGCGCCTCGCCCGTTTTCCGTATAAAAAGCAAGAGGGGGTGAAGAAAGGGGGTGAAAAAACAAGACAAGTATTCTGCAGAAGAAAAATACCTATGGGAGACAAGGGAAGGAAAACACATTTAGGAAGCGGAAAGAAATTAAAAGAACAAAATATAAAGTACTTTCCCTCTCGTAACATAGAGGCCTAGAAATGTGTATAAGAACAAAACGTATCGAGATAAAAAAACGGTGTGCGGGAGGTTAACATAGTTTACTGGCAACTGTGTTCACACACGTAATGAATTCTACAAAGAAAACTTACCGAATAAATAAAGAAAGAAAAATAATAACGCATTCTGACTTTCAGTATTGAGGTACTAGCGGCAAATGAGGCTCACTTACGAAGAACTTGCCGATTGCAAAATTAATAAATAGAAGGAAGATTTATGGTATGGTAAAAATAGCTTCAAAATATATCCACTTTAGATTACCGAACGTAAGATAAATTACCAAAATGGACGACATTACTAAACTTAAGTCTACTAAATTACATTTTCCGTTTCTAGCTGGAAAAGTTACATCAGGATCTTTTGGCATTACATATCAGGGCTTCTTTCGTTAATGAATGTAGAAAGTATTCATTAAGTATTTATTAAGTAATTGTTATTGAAAATTAATCCCACCATATTTGTGAGTGGCACATTTTGTGTGGGCTTCTTATCCCAATCTTATGACATTTAGTTCCGTTAATTTGTCGTTTCGTCTTGAATTTCGCAACATCGTCAAGAACACCAATCGAAAGTTAGAAAAATAGATATTAAATGACTATCAAAGTCTTTCCAGTTTTTTTTTTCTATTTTCTAATCAAGTTTAGTTTTCTTAGTCCTGGATATTATCAACAAAGTATACAGAGAATCTAGTGGATCGATATTGCTTTTATCCTGTCTTATACTGAACTTCGTTAGAAAACACAAAAATGGCTAAGAGGAAGAACCAAAGCCTAATTAAAATCTTCTACACTTGTCGTGGAAGCAGAATAAATGCAAAATAAATATACATAGCCGATCACGGCTAACATCCCGCCCCTTTCTAGAAACTTACATTAACTAGCCATAAAACTGTGTTTCAATCTCATCACGCCTCAAGATACGGTTTTACATGAAGTAAAGACGTCATTATACCCTAATGATTGTGTCGCAGGCATGTTCTATCCCAGGATAATGGAATTTTTAACCTCATTACCGCGACCTCTGAGCTTCATTGGTTTTTAATTATTCCCACTGTGTGTGTGTGTGTGTGTGCGTATGTGGTTGCGAAAAGTCTTCATTACCATCCCCTCATTTCCATATCCATTATCATTAATTTCTTCTCCGCCATCGAGAGGTTTATTATAACGCAACAAAACATAAGGGGGAGGGGCTTTCTGTTTCAGACAACTTGTTTCTTTTTCGCATGCCTTTACACCAATCTTTTACTTTGTCCATAAAACAAAAGATGGTGCTGATAAAAAGAGAACTTGGCGACACAAGAATAACTTCTAGGGACAAAGAAAACTTGTGTTATCTTTAAAAGTTTCATCTCGCAGCTTCGGGGCGATAATAATGAACGTCTTGGCATTGTGATTTCTGGGTGTGTAATGTCGACGTTCAGGTACAATTTTTCAGTAACTCTTCGTTTTGCGATACAAATGCTAGTTGATTATGAGTTTTTATATGACGGTGAATGTTTCAAAGAATAACAATTCGGAAGCTTTGTTTTTCAGAGTCGTTTATCTTCTTTTCATTAGAGCAGCGAAAGACTCGATAAATAATAAACTACTGCATTTCTCTTCTTTCATTACGGCTTTGTGTAAGGAAATTTAGTTAGCGCTGACATTTATCATGCATTATCAAATACATTATTTTTGTTTTACTCAATTTAAAAACTTTACTCTGCTATTTGAAACATCGATCGACTTTTTATGTCGTTACAAAATGATATCAGTGGCTTATATTCTTTCCCAGAGCTTGTAACGTTTTGTACCAATTAAATTTGGTAGGAAATATTACTGACCGTCTGAATCGAGTGTTAATTTTTTTCCAGTTTGTATCGTTTCTAAAATAAACCTTATCTTTTAAACACCAAATTCTTAAGAACTGGAGATTAAGATAGATTTTCGCTGACAAATCGAACTTTTCCGTACAATTCGCTTTGAGCAAGGTATATAATTATATGTACATATTTCGAGACACATTTGTACCAACAGCTCAATATAGCATAAAAGATGGGGGTGTGCATTCTTATTCGCGAAAGAACTTACTTTTCAAATCACTCCCTAAATTTATGGTTGCAATTTATTAAAAATTTTTTGTTTGGCTAGATGGGTGAAGCAAGAATGCTTTTCATATTCCCCGTTACCTGTAGAAGAAAATGGATGGATGGAGTAATATAGGGCTGTTAGTTTAATTGGAATACTTGCAATCTAGTTTAACCTATATTGCATGCTCATAATCAAAATATTCTTCCCTCCCTTATTCTTCCTATTAAGTTATCCATTGTGTTCCTCAGTAACTTGCTGAGGAACACAATAGATAACATTCGAGATAACTCGGCCTAGAGATTACCGTATTTTAGTTATTTTGTTGAAGTTATGAATATCACTATTTGATTACACTTCAAACAATAGTACATTCACCACTTAAGTGATCCTGGTTCTCGATAGAAAGGTCTCTCATTTATCTGATACACTTACTTCCCAAATAAATGAAGTTTGTAGTCCGATTTTACAAAAAGCATAATTGAATATTTTATGTATGGGTAGTCAGTAAAAAAAACAAAGTACATGATACTTTCTAACTGCTTCGTTGAAGTAAGTAAAAGTTAATATTTTTCAGTACTACTTAAGAGTTTAATAAATGTATATGGAAGATTTTGTTTTCTTTCATTAAGTGTGATTAACAAAAGAAAAAAAAAACACTCGGTTAAATAAGAAGACGAATGTAATTTATACAGCAAAAGAGAAGAAAAGAAATCTCTTAAAGAATAATAAGCACTACTTTCATACCGTTCAAATACTGAATTAGCATTCATTCTCCTTTCCAAACAATAAATGTGCTTTCCAGACAAATACTAAATTTTATACTTTTCTCCATAATTGAGTATCCAAATATAAAATATTAATATGTGTTTACTTAATTTGGGTCACATTTCTGAAATATCATCAAATACCAAAAAGTTATTTTTTTATCATATAAAACTAATAATAAATTAAATTTTTATTTTTTACTAAGGAATTTTTATTAACTAACTTCTTCGACCTCATTTAAAATATTGAGTATAATTCTAAAACCTCTTTAATTCCAATATCTTTAAAATATAAATATCATGATTTGCGATGGCTGTATAAACACCTCAGTCCTTTTTAGGACTTCCAGGGTAGCGGATGGCAAATGCTGTAGCCAATGAAGTTTTAACTGAGGCCCGGCTAATGCCGTTACTCAGCCATGACTAGAGCTTTTAGCTCAATAACACCCCATCCACACAGATCCACACAGATTTTCTTCATTCAGATGACGGGATAAAGAGTCAAGGACTCAGTCCATCGCCCAGTTCTTTTAAGAACTTTAATGAATTGCGAAAAACCCATCCAGGGTAATGGATGTGGATGGCAATGCTGTTTCCCCAACAGGAGTTTTATAGTTTTTATCGATTATATTTCTCTTCCTCTATCGAAGTTCCGTAATGGCACCTACTTCACGCCGATATTTAGAAAAGCAATTTCCTTCTTTTTGGGGTTAAATTTACAAAAAATATTTACTGAATGACGTTGGTCGAAAAACTGCCTGTTCGCTGATCACCAGCATGGCACAAATTCTAAAATTAAGGAAAACAAGAAGTATTACCAAAATAAATCTGTCGCTCATAAATCGCACAAGTGAAATGCAATCAACATATCTGTTGCGTAACTTACATTCGGAACTCGGGAAGGTTAGAAGTAGGAAGCGAGTATCTTACCCACTAATTTAAGAACCGCTCCCATATTTCATTCTTCAGGACTTAACTTATTGTTGTCATGGAAACACGGATGTATCACAACCAGACTATTCTGTTACGTAGAAAGAACTGTCACTAATTTTTCTCAACGACTGTGAGATATAATGAAGGAATTTGCTTCCATAGCGAATAAGAGTAATGTTATGCAACTAGTGATGAAGTCTATTTGCAATATGAACGTTCTTGTATGAGATGTGACAAGAAATTCTCTTCTTTTACAAAAACACTTGCTTCGATTTGAGCCAGCGAATGAAATTCCATAAATAACACTAAACTGGTCGCGATTTCCGATTTTTTTCCCCTTTCAACTCCTTTTCTTCTCTTGATTAAACTGCTATTTGTGTTTGACTCGTTGCGTTTCTCTCGTCATCGCAAAATCGTATTTCTTCTCGCGTGATCAAATTTTAAGGTTTTTTTTATTTCTTTTCTTTTCGTTCTTCTACTCCAAGACGTCTTCATTGTGCGTGTTTTTCTTTACGTACAGTTCTCTCCTTTTTTTTTTTTTATTTCTGTCTGAAACGCACTTTTACTACGGATAACTTTCCACTTTTCTCCCACCAAAACCTTCCTTGGGATATTTTTAAGACACTTCTACACACTTCAAAGAATGACTGTTACTGCAAACAGTAGTTTTTATTTTATTTGTTCGTTTCTTTCTTTTTTTTTTTTTCCCGCGTGCACTTTCTTTTCAAGTGGATTTCTGAGTGGCTACCCTTTCATTGTCTCTTCTTAATGATCTTTTATGTGGACCACAAACGGAAAAGTATTGGATTTTTATACAATAAGTCTTTTCTTTAACTTGTTTGATTGCGATAAGGAACGTAAGATGTGGACAATACAATACTGAGAATCAAAGACAAAAAAATTTCTTTTAACCTTATTAAGATGAATATTGAATGATTAAAATATTAATCACTCTTTTTTTTTTTTAATTTGTTGACGGACTTCAGTAGAATGTTTGTACTGAAGGTGCTCCACTTGTATTCAGAACAGTTTCTTAACTTCAGTGTCATAAAGGAATAATTTAAACTATTTAAATTTTTTTACCTTCCTTGTAATGTCGAAAACCTATTTTTATACTATACTGAAACTGCAAAATAATTTAGTGCTGTCAAATATAAGTGAAAAACCAATTACCAACAGAAAAGACTGTATTAAATCAAAATACCGTTTTATATCTTCAAATTCAAGTAAAAATGTAAGGGTGAGATCTGCGTTTTCTCGTGCATTATCGGAGAATTAGTGTACATTTGAAACACAGTTCAAATGTGCATAAGTTCAATGATCACCTAGTCAGTTTAGTAAGTTAAAATATTTAACACGAAATATCTAGATTCAGAAAGAAAGTCTGGAAAATTGCTTTGTCGTAGGCAACATCTAGCGTATTAGATTGAAATGGAAGTGAAATGTAGGTATTGTTCTGTCTATTTTATAAGTCGTTTATTTCTCTACAATATTATAACTGTTACAGTTATATCATTATGATGCCACAAGTGATTTGTTTTTAATATGAACACCGGCTTACTACTTACATTTTCTGATGGAAATGTTTTCTTTGAAATTGGGTTTTATTTACTTAAAAACAGGATAAAATAAATAAAAGCCACGCGCGCGATTCGTGGCCTTAGCTGCTTTGACATTTAATTTGACATTAAATGCAAACAAATCATTTTCTCTCACTCAAAACTGAACAGAATACACTTATCCTTTGTGAACAGGATATCATACCACCTCTAGTTTTTTGTAACATTTAAGTAGGAGATTTTCATTGCCGATGTGACACTACTCGAGGTGTTAATGCTCTACTGGTTCGCAAATATAGATTAGGTGTGACTTGTTTTAAAATCAAGACTTAAAAAAAAAATCGAATTCATCTGCCCAGTGTGTTAAAATTTATGTGTACAATTCAACCTCATTTCACGCTCACAATAGTTAGACTTATAACACTTGCAATACTACTAATATATTCAAAGCAATAAATAATATCCTGTTCTTTAAAGGAGCCATCAGAAAATCATAATATAACCTTGATATTTTATGCTCATGCTTCTAGGTCACACGGCCGGTGTCCACGGTATCGGAGTCACAGGCGTCAACGGAGTTAGTGGAATGACCGGACTTCCTGGAGGACCAGGAGTCATATCAATGACCCCGCCACACGGTCTTGCATTCCCATTACCAGCATCTTTCCCTTGGGCAGCGGCTGCAAGAGGCAAACCGAGGAGAGGAATGATGAGGAGGGCCGTGTTTTCCGATGCACAGAGGCAAGGGCTGGAGAAACGCTTTCAAGTCCAGAAATACATCAGTAAGCCGGATCGTAAAAAGTTGGCGGAAAAGTTGGGGCTAAAGGATTCTCAGGTAGGGTGCACTTGTTGATTGATTCAATAATTAATCACAGTTTACTTATTTTATTTGTAATGCGTTTTAAAACTCCCGAAACTTGCCTTACTATCAGCGCATTTTCGTAGTATGATCATGTGATGATACTCGTAAGCAGTAAAACATTAAGACTATCCGGTCTGTTTCTGGCCAACCGTGTAGCCCGATTGACCCTGAAAAGGCTGATAGTGGTGGTATCCCTGAGGAGATTGTTCTTATGGGCATTAGTGGATCAACTCATCCTCAATTGAGAACACACAATGAAGGTTAATTCTTACCTGGTGATTGTTCGACCGTGCATTTGCCCTACAAGTGACTTCTCACCCAATGGATCTGGAATCCAGCAAGACAATGTCCTATATTACAAGGCATGCATTGTCCAAGCAATTAGTGTACTCCCTGGCCACCTAGTTCTTTTGTGGGATCATGTGGAGCGCAGAATCTAAAGATTAGTAGTGCCGGATTGACCTCCGAGCCGTTATTCTGTCTAGTTAGTACAGAATATCTCAGAACACATTTCCTGGTCCAGTGGAGTCAACAACAAGCCAGATGCAAGCAATTATCTCTGCAAAAGGAGGCGCAACACGCTACTAGGTAGGTGGTCGTAATGGTTTGTCTCATGAGTGTGTTTGTTAGCGTAATTTTCTTTTTTCTTTAAGGAAATTTTCATTAGCGACAAAAATAAAATGACCATTAAATAACTTTACAGTTACCTGAATATATATAAACTACGAAGGTTCTCTTTCGTACATATGTGTTCTAGGATATTTATCCCTATGATAGTACATTTGTTCGATCCTTAAGATCAGTATTTGAATATTTCGTGGACCTTTTAGGTATAATATTTCCGTTATATCCGAATGTGGTACTGTTTATTATAATAAAACAGAATAACACAAGCAAGGACCCTGAAACTGTAGTAATTTCTGTTTCTGCATCATTCGCTATGAAATATGTGCTGTTGGTATACATCAACTGGATAAACTAAGTAATTGAGCGATGATGAGTAATACAGTAGCGAACAAATAAATCCCAACACTTACGTTTTAAAGAAAAATTTTAATTTCGCAAGAAAATAATACAAAACTTAAACTACCATTTTACCTAATAATTCATATGTGATCTTCTGTTCCTAATAATTCATTAATTTGCTTAGGCATGGATTATAACCAACGAAGAACACATTTTTCTTATTTCCGCATCTCAAAACCATACTTTTATAATGGATTATATTAAGTCATCTTTTGTATCACAATTTAATTTTCCAAGTCTCTTTTTTACTATGGCCAACATATTTTCTATTGGGTTAATGTCAGGAGAGTTACGGCCACTGAAGCAATTGGATTTTTGAGGAACGTTTTTTGAAGTGTGGCATGGAGCGAGATCCTGTTGGAAGATGAGTTATTTGTCATTCTGGATCTCTGGGACCACTCTTTTCTCCAATATTTCTATGTATTGGTCACTTTTCATCATACCATCAACAGGCCCAAGTAATTCTGAAATGTCATGTGTAAAACAACCCCAGAACATCTTTTTCGCTGGGTATTTAGGAGCTTGTTGAAGGTGGGCTGGAAAAGTATTCTCAGCAACTGATTTACGACTCGCTTTTCTTGGACAAAGAAATGGCTCTCATCTGACTTTCTTCCACTTCTCAACAGTACAATCTTTGTGCACTTTTCCCCACTGGAGCCTCTTTTTCTGTATTGCCTTCTTCAACAGTTGTTTCTTTTTCTTTTTCTTTTTGGTATGTGGGCTATCCTCCCTGCTTCCAACAATCTTCGATGGACTGTCATGTCAGAAACATTAATCTCACTAGTAGCCAAGCCTCTATGTCCAAAGCAGATAATCTTGGATTTATTTTGCTTTTTCTAACTAGTCAACGATCTTGAGTAAGTGTAGTTTCCCTTTTCTTTTTCTCCCAAATTTTTCTTTTGTCAGGAGAAAAAGGTACCTGTCTCCCTAAACTTAAAATCGCATTAACAGCGATTTTAATGATCCAAACACCAACTCACACTTTTTGGCAGTTTGTCTTTGAGTCATGGATGTGTGCCGAGGAGTACATATTTTTGAACGCTTTCTTGGAGGTGTATCCATTTTACCGCTACACAAAATGAATAAGATACTACGAATATCAACTTTGTTTATACGATTAAAAACGCAAAACGCTATTAATATCCATCGTAGAGACAAAACACGCAGCTGACCAAAATAGTAAACCGAAGTCAAAAATATTGTGAAAGAAAAACAAACCAAAACAAAAAACTTGATGAAACATTGGCTTGTTCGGAGTAATTTGTTCGTTACCATATTACAGATATTTAGTACCTTAAAAGAAAATTACAAATTTCGATATTACAAAAGCCTAAATAAACCCACAAATATGTTAGATAGGCGTGTCATGGGTATAATAATTCTCAAAATAATACCATAAAATATAAAATTTAAGTGACGAATTGCCTCCAGATGAAACCACTTGTTATCAGTAATTTTCTTTCAAATAAACGTTTTACAGAAAAAAATAATAAACTTAAGAAGACAGGAAATGAGATACCGTATTCAGAAGTGCTAAACAAGAAGAGAGCCTCTCGCATAGTCTCTTAAATATGATGGATGACCAAATGCGTTGGACGTTGCGATATTACAACAGTTTCTAAAGACCTTGAGAGCATGGAATCTATAATGAAAGAAAAAAAGTCGGAAGAGTTAGGAAAACTGTGGTTTAAAAAATATGTAAGGTAGCAGTAGATGATATTAATGGATTATAAGATATTATTTACATTCAAGCGTGTGGCCATTCGAGTATATAACTGACGCAGCCCCAGCTGAAATGCTTCCCTAATAGGGAAAAAATCGGTTAAGTTGCATCTGATGCATAGATTTCGTATGGCAACGAGTAGGCTTACAAGCGAAATTCTGAGTTTCTTGTGTTGAGTGAAAAACCATACAGTTTTGTTTAATTGATGCCTTTATTGGATTATATTCTTAATTGGAATTAATCTATTGTTCTAATTTTCCGTTTTTTTCTACAAATACGAGAGCAAATAATATGCTCATAATAAACAATCAAGATATTTTAAAATACCTTGACTTATGGTTTCTCATGCATCTTCAATAAACTAGTGATGTGTGTGTGTGTGCGCGCATCTTCAATAAACTAGTGAAGTGTGTGTGTTCGGCAGCTGATTTGGCATGGATATAAACTATTTCCAAAACATAAAAAAAATCCATTTAAGAAAACTTCCAAAAGAATTTTTATAATCCATTTTAAGAACAGCTTAGTTGTTCACAAAGTGTTTTATAAAAGAAAAACATTCTTTCAGCGTCAAAACTACACATTAACGACAAATGATTCTATTAAAGAAAAGACAGCCACTGCCTTTAAACTTTTAGCGATAATCAAAAAATGCTGTTTTCGAAGTTTGAGGGATATCTTTTTATTTTGTTAAAATATGACATGTGGATCTGAAGGCAGAATCCCTTCTGAGTAGCATGCACTATTGAAAAGATAAAACTGCAAAAATATTTCAAAGGCTATTTTCCACATTTAACAGTGTATTAATAAGTTTGTTATTTTTCAAAACAGTATTTACAAATGAAATGTATTTTGAAGGCGTATTTTAAAGATTTGATATTAAAACTCTTTTATAAATACGTCGGAGTCCTGCGGATTTTATTTTATTTTATTTTATTTTTTTTTTGTATCGCACTTCGTTCTTCTAGCAAAATATACAAAACCAGTCTGAACAGACACGCCACTAACAGGACAAAGCTGAGACAGCGAAGGAGATTGGATAGTCCAATAATGTTGATGGACATGTCTTAAAATAGGTGCCTATCCAGCACTTAGCAATTTTTTTTGGGATGCTCCTGTTTCCATCAAACATAAAACAGACATCGGAAACATTTGGTAGTGGTGTTACATATATCAAGTATGAATTAGGCTAATTATAGTTAAAAGGATTAACGCAAACATTCGTAAAGTAAGTACTAATATTTGTGTTAGTACCGTATGATCCTTCTACAACCAAGGCAACAAAAAAGCTTTTTTTTGATTGTCGGAAAAAACTTGCAACTTACAACGGAAATTCATGTAACGTAATTGTAGACCACAAAGAAGCTTGCCGTCAAGTACAAGTAAACTACAAATGTACTGTCGAAATAAATGTATTTATAGTTTTGGATGGGTACAGACGTGTATGCAAGTAAATACACCCTCTGTCCAAAAACAAACCGAACTTTTCGAAAATAGCAGAAACTAGTGGCGCCACCTGTTGTATTTTTTTTATGTCGAAAGCGGCAATCTTCATTAGTGTTGTGTCAACTGTTTATGACATTTGTTTCATTAGAAGCCGAGTTATAGTGCCAAGAGTGACAGTGCATTTTGACGAAAGGTAGGAAAATGAGATTCAAACAGAGAGCTGCGATTGACTTTTGTATTAAACTTGGTAAAAGTTTTACCGAAATGCATCAAATGCTTCAAAAAGCGTACGGTGATGAATGCTTATCCCATACTCAAGTTTACGAGTGGTTTAAGCGATTTCAAAGTGGTCTTGAGACGCTTGAGGACGACGAAAAGCCGGGCCTTCCAAAAACTGGACTGAGTGAAGTTAACATCCAAAAAGTGCGCGATTTCATCAACGAAAACCCGAAATCGTCCATGAGATGGATGGAAGATGAATTGGGGATTCCAAAATCAACTGTGCACAACATTTTTATCGAGAGTTTGGACCTTCGTAATTTGAATTCACGATTTGTTCCTCACAAGTTGACCGACGACCAAAAAATGTATCGAATTGAACACTGCAATTAAAACCGCTCGTAAGTACTCAAACCTTCATAGAAACAATCGTTACTGGTGACGAAACGTGGTGTTTTGAGTATGAGCCCGAAACAAAGCATCAGTGCTAAGTGGAGACCCCCAGAACAGGGGCATCCGAAAAAAAGTCGCTTGAAGAAGTCAAAAGTAAAGACAATTCTGATTTGTTTCTACGATTCCAAGGGCATTATCCACAAAGAATTCGTTTCGCCCGGTCAAACGGTCAATGGCGAGTTATATCTCGAAGTTTTGAAGTGATTGATAGCGAGAATTCGTCGTATACGGCATGAATATCGTGATGCAGGCAGCTGGTCACTTTTGCACGATAATGCACCATCTCATTGTCCGAACATTGTGAGACAGTTTTTGAGCAAAAACCAAGTTTGTATGTTGGATCACTCTTCGTATTCACCTGCTTTAGCACCCTGTGACTTCTTTCTCTTCCCCCGACTTCATTTGCCGATGAAAGGAAAGCGATACGACACCATTGAAAATGTTCAAGCGGCAGTAACCACGACCCTCAACAGTATCCCAAAAACCGATATAAAAAACTCGTTTAACGAATTAACTGACCGTGCCAAACGCTATATCGAAGCTGAGGGAGAGTATAGTGATTGAAATAAATCATTTGAATAATTATAATTGGCCTGTGTTTTATTTTATACTTTTGCTAAAATCTGCTTATTTCTGTCAAACCATTGCAATAGTAAATGATTTGACGAGGTTCAAGATTCCCTATCAGATTTAGGAGTAAGTTCAAATTCCTCAAAACAGAGCTGTGTCTTAATCATGTAAGTCAAATTACGGTCGAGGCTCGATTTTTAATAGAAATCTTGAAATACCTCATGAAAAGCTTTTGTGTTCATTAATATCTGGTAAAAGCTCAAAGCTGTGACAGTCTTTTTTTTCTTTTTTTTTTTTTTACAAAATAAACTTGTGTAAAAACGGGGTTAAGCAACACATTTTTTACGTAATAAGTGCTTAAACAGACAAATTATGATATAATTTTATTCTGGATAAGGCACTAGTATTGGAGATGAGATGCGCACGCCTTAGAAAGCACCATCACTTAACGGATTGCATGATAAAGAGAACTATAAATATCATTCCTGGCTTCCAACTGGTTTGTTCCACTTTTTCAGTTTTCTTGCGTTTTTTTGGCTATGTCTCTTCTCCGTATTTTCATGTGAATTCCACCCACAGGTGTGGAATAAATTACATAATTTAGAAATCTCACGCTTGAGATTTTGTTCAAGCAGTTTCAACCCATCGTGCAGGGTGATAGTCTCGCAGAAGGCGATGAAAATATTCTACAATCATGTCATAGATTGATTTGAACTAACAATATGCTGACTGCAAACGGAGACGCTATCCAATCGGCCCACCAACGCCAATCTGACGTTCTCCGTCTTCATTTGTATCATTTTATGCTATCGTTTCCAGATCACTGTTGTTGTTTTTTCTAATTATTCTTTATATTTATTTTTTTCTTAATTCGTCGCTTGTTCTGACCGGTCAGAACAATCGATGTGAGCTTTACTTAGGAAGATCTGGTGTTAGATCTCTTCCAAAACACGAGTAACGATTATAAGGGCTTTCACAGGTGAAGGTAATTTAGTCAGTGTTATAGAGAAGTGATGATTTTACTCCGGATATCGAACGGAGAATATGCGCAGTCATCGGACACCACCTCTTACTCTTAGTTGCTTCGTCTCATTCTAAAAGAGAGAACATGCAGTTATATGGTTATGGGTATCGTGGAGGCAAATGAGGCTACCAAGAGAGTTAAATCGTGTCTAACAGTCGCATTTTACGCTGTTTGTTTCTAGAGGCTGGTTTGTATAATTTTTAAGAGAGATAAAATTGCTGGTCATCTTTAAATGAAATCAAGCAATTTCGTTTCAGTTTCAAAAGACCTAGTAAACGTTTAAGTTCTTGAATCGAATTCAAGGTCTTCGTAATAAGGAATCATGTCTCTTCTTGCAGAATAATTATTTTTCGTATGATAGAGTTAAACTATTTCAAAACTATAAAAAAGACCTAACTGAACAGAGTTAGAGTAATTTGATTAAAATCATTTTAGTTGTCCGCATTAATATATACTAAAAAGAAATCTTAAAAGTACGAAAGGAAAAACAATCATAATCTTAGTAGATAGAGAGAAATTAGGATTATTTCAAATGGAAAACTTCAAACTCGAACTGATTGTGAATATCAAAAATTCTCTTAATAAATAAAGTCGGTTTCATTTCACACCCGGCATGAAAGAGAATTGAACTGAAATGCAGCTAAGAACATTATAATTGCTCTCAGCATGGCGCCGGATATTTTTCAAATAATCAAGAAGACTGAAACCGATTATCTCTTTAGTTAATTTGTATTTAGAAAAAGAGTTTTTACGAATACAAATCCTATAAGTATCTTGTATTGTATATGCCAATAATCGAGATACAGAACGTGCTTAAAACATCGTTTTAATTTGTCTTATAGGTTAGAACGATGTTTAACCAGAAACTTCGCTTTATATTCTACCAAACTAAATCTGCAAAATTCTTAAGTAGTTAATGGGCTTAGAATACGGATGAAAAAAAAAGTAACTTTTAGGGATTACAATTGCTTAAATATTTCGTGGGATTAATTCTTTTCTAGCAAGCGGGATTACGACAAAAATTGCTACTCCAGAAAGAGGTAAGTTTCAGTCATTTATTGAAAATAAAGTAATTGTGTGTACGAGAAAAAAATAAGTTAGCAAACAGAAGAGTTTTGATGTCCTGTAAACTTAACTCGTCTGTTTTATTCCCTCGCGAAAAACTCGCAGTTCCTTAAGAACTTATTTTCGCTCCCAAACTCCTTTAAACTTTCTTCTCCGCGTCATTAGCCCTTTGATGGAACACGAGCGTACCTTTCCGAAACGCTTCGTGTCCATCGACGCACTGCATCTCACTAGGCAGCACGCAGATAACAGACACGAGAAGAGAACGCCGATACGAAATTCTCCTGACAGACAACCCATCCTCTGTTAGTCAGCCTGAGCGCCAATCAATCGCGCTCTGACCAACACGATCTTATGAATGCGACTGAGGCGATGAGACCGCCACATTGTGTATGCTAATGCTGCAATTTGTTGGCAAACATGAAACATATTGCGGTCTCTCTCTCTCTCTCTCTCTCTCTCTCTCTCGCTAAGAGATCGATGGCTGTTACATGGCGCGCGCACACACCACTCTTTCCTCTGGGCGCGCGCGCGCCGACCGTTCCGATCAATAAAGAAGCGCTGCCTTTTTGAGCATCTGGTGTTCTCAGCCAAATCTGATTGGTGACAGCTGTGACGTCATTTGTATTCACGCTATTCAGACACGTGGTGTGCTGGCGTCAGGAACAGTAGAAAACTGTTCTGTCGTTGCTGGTTGTTAATGCTATTGCATCAAAGTGGCATGTATGGTCCGATTTACATGCGTCCTGCGATGGACAAGTGCCGCGCGCGAGCTCGTATGTGAAACCTCTGCAGAACTGCATCACAAGCCAAAAGGCACAGGTTAAAGTTTTCATTGCTTTTATGGGCCTTTCTTCGCGCGCGCCACACACGCACACACACACACAGTAAAACATTTTAAACTTCATTATACTCACGCGGCGTATAAAGTCATCCCATCTAACGAATATTAAATATTAACCGTTTGACCTCCGCACTTGTAAACTAATGCGACTCTAAGTTGTTACCGTGCTGGTGTTTCGGATGTCTGATGTGCAGATTTTTCCAAACTTTTCCATTGTAATGTGCTTCAATCAGTGGATTGAAACCATGGAGACTGCAAAATTAATATTGATACATGTAAAGTTATTCTGCATGAATCAAGGATCCCTTGATAGATGAGAAACGTCGAAGGCAGTTGAGGAATACAAAAATATCTGAGTATTATTATCATTATTTCGGGGGGGGGGGATGAATTTCACAATTTTAAAACCTGCTTGCTAAACTAATTGCAAACTAGACTGCAATCTCTGAGCAGATTGTTAATTAATATCCGCAGAAAAACAAAATAATCTGTTTTAATCAAAGGGAAAAAATCTAAGTTGGAAATTGCGAGATGCTAAAAATGTAGATTAAGTAGTAGTTTCGGTATTGCGTGACCAAGAAAGATTCTGTAATGAATTTGGTTCATTGTTAGATTAAGCTTTCAACCACATCATTACAGATTTTTGTAAATTTTCTCTTTGAATAAAGAAACAAAAGCGTTGAATAACTACTAGCCATCGCGAATTAAACACCAAAATCAACCACAAACTAGAAGAATGTGCGCATGCCCAATATGAGCCTGTGATTATATTTAGTTTATTCATGAGCTTGGCTATAAAACGTATATGGTGATCAAAGAAAAAAAAAAAAAAGAGAACGCTCTCCTACCTTGAAAAGCTTTGATAGTTGGCTTCATAAGTTCCATCGCTCCATAAATACGAAACTATTCGTTCTGGTAGCCACAAGCCGATCCCCAAGACAAGCTGAAACAAATAAAGAGAAAATTACTATGTCTGATTGCGAATAGTAAGTGATAACATTAGTTTCGTAATGTGTAATGATAACAATGTAACTGATAATGTATTATTCGTCAAACAGGAAGAAGGGAATTTAAAAGGAGAACAGTGAATTTAGCACACGTTATAAATTGCTTATGTGATCACCTCAACATTAATAATATGGAATTTTTACTCATTTTCTCTCTTGCATCCATTTTAGTCTTATACAGAGTAGCTCATAAATCATAGAACATGTCGTAGAAAGTGCCCGACTTTGTGAAGTAACTGCACCATTTTAATATCCCCAGATTATTTTTAGTTATGAAAAACCACATCACTTAAATGCCTCCCATTTTCGGCTTCACAAAGGTGGCCATTTTCTACGGCATTTTCCACGCCTTATGGCCACCCTGTATACTGTAGAAACAAATGTATGAACTGTCTTTTATCCATCTCTAGTTGAATTAAGATTTATCGCTCACTTTAAACAGTTCACAATGTCTCCAAGAGACCAAATGGACTTCTTTTATTTGAGAATCCATTTTAAAACTTGTAGCTGCAATCTACTATTTGCTCATAGGGTATTACATATTTTAAATTCCTAGTAATCAAGTTTTCATGAATTTGTCTTTTCGGCGTGTGTGTGTGCGGGGGTTGTCGCATTAGTACAAAACGACTCTTTTCATTCTACTGTTTTCTTTACAGGTAAAAATATGGTTCCAGAATCGCCGTATGAAATGGAGAAACTCCAAAGAGCGAGAACTTCTCTCTTCAGGTGGAACCAGAGAACAGACATTACCAACTAAACACAATCCGAATCCAGATCTCAGTGACGTCGGCGGATTGAATACAAAAACAGAGTGTGATGACTTTGTTACCAAAGACAGTGGACTCGATTCCGCTGTCGACAGTGCTCCTCCAAGTCCTCATATAACGGATTGCAATTCTCACGTGCTATCACTAGATCCTTCTCAAGGTCATCCAGACTGTATTTCATCGGAAGAAGAAGGAGAAATTAAAGTGCTTTGAACTTTTCACAAATAAATTGTGTACATTGATTTGCGCCCTATGAGCGGTGTGCCACCTGGTGTCATATCTCCAAGTTAATTCCACTGATTTCTGTTTCTTATTCCTCTGTCTGTCTATCTGTACGCTCCTGCTTAACATGAGCAATACCAATCATCTCCAGCTATTTTTTCTACAAACAAAACATTAGTATGGGCTGATGAATTGGGAATTTTTTTTCCTCATTAAATGTGATTTCAGTCCTTGATCGCGGGTCATGTTGGAAATAATTATTTCTATTTGAATAACTATTCGAGTAATATGTTTTAGAGGGGGTGGAATGTATGTGCGCGTGAGTGTGTTTATATGTATGAGTGTGTGTGAGGAATCCCCCTTAAAAAGTCTTCCTTGTGTAAGATGTACTCAATCTCTTTATATCCAGGACACATTTGCACACCAGATGTGTTTTTTTGAAAGTCCGTAAGACTTTCTGTTAATCTTAAACTTCGAGTAGGTTTCAAATAGAAGAAATTACTCTCACTGACAAGTACGTCATGGTTGGAAGTTTGAAAAACTTCCAAAGAAAATAAGAAAAAGCTACATTCTTCCTGACAAAAGGTCTGACAAACAAAACGTGAAGGTTAAAACCACAAAGTCAGACTCTAATCTTATCTTCCATTTGGGTAATTTGCTTTTACCCCTTAATAAAGACAATAATAAATGATGCAAGCACGTTGGTTGATGAAGCTGATGTAAATAAATTGTCTCTCTGTATGTTTTCCTTTTTTGAATATTTTCTTGAAAATGGCCGTCATCTTGGCGACATTGTAGTGACCGCACAAAAGGTTATAAAGCATATCAAAAAAATCTATTAAATTGTAATGTGTTCTTTACAAGTGTTTCTCATTCATTCACACTTTAAATGTAAAAAAAAAAAAAATTCAGCTGATATACAACACAAAATAGATATCCGCAGCTATTAAATATAAAATCACGGATGGCAATTCCTCCCACCTTTTCAATGTATGCTTTAATGAATCATATTTGTTTGCAACTAGCTGAACGATTTCATTCAATAAGCATTCTACAAATGTATGGATGATGTTAGTACTTTGTCGGATGCATTTCAGGGCTGCATTTTCTCATGAGGA
This sequence comes from Typopeltis vanoorti, assembly GCF_054136105.1. Classification (NCBI taxonomy): domain Eukaryota; kingdom Metazoa; phylum Arthropoda; class Arachnida; order Uropygi; family Thelyphonidae; genus Typopeltis; species Typopeltis vanoorti. Next base: position 63,629,372 of record NC_143573.1, on the reverse strand, counting down.
TGATGTCTTGAAGTGCAGCTATTCGCTTGAAATAATCCGCTTTCATTCCATGCTTTTTTAGGGTTTAACGTGTTAAAATAATATGGATTGAAGTACCAGATGTCGAGAGGATGCCACAAACTTCCAATCTTGCTTATTCGCTGTAGTTGAATTGTCGTTACCACAGATTAATAGTCGAACAGAATCCTGAAATAATGTCAGCATAACTTTTATTTTAGGAAATTCTCGCTTGAATTTAAATGATGTTCTATTTAATTCTCACAGATACATACATGATGCTGGTGTTTCAGATTCCTTCCATTTGCGCAAACAACATCCTTCATGTGCGCAACGATCACTTCATCTATCACACAAAGATACGCGAGTCATGCGTTATCCAAATGAAAATGAATTTTTTTTTTTTTTTTTTTTTTTTGTAATCGTTGACACTCTGAGTTCTCTAACTCCGAGTGTCAACTCTCCTATAATTTTTGGTCGAGATATGATCGCGTTTTTACAAGACTTGATATACAGAGATATGTCACAACGCATACCACGACTAGAGAAACAAATCAGCCTTGATTTGTTTCCCCAAGTTGATGTGGTCTCACATTGGGCGATGAAAGGCATCCTTATAAATATCGTGTTGGACCTCCTTTAGCCCAAATTACAGCACATATCCAGCTTGGCATAGATTCCACAAGGTGTTGGATTTCAACACGCCAGGCTTTTACCAGACAGTCCTTTAATGGCTCAGATTTGACGGAAGAGGATTCGTTTTCTTCCCGGATCTATTTTTCTAACAGGTTCCATACATTCTCAATGGGATTCAGATGCGAGCTTTATGCTGGCCAGAGAAGATAATGGAAGTCTCTGTCATGCTCGCTGATTTGGTTTATTTATATTGTCGGCCGAAGCAACTCGGGCTATGAAGCCGGTGTATTATGTATGTTAATTGCGTGTGTTCTAATGGACGGTTTGCAGGATGAAAAACCCGAGTTTCCGGAAGGGGAAAACCCTGCCCCCCCCCTCCTTATGAGCATGCTTGCTGAACAATTCTTGCGCGATGTACAGTAGCACTGTCATCCATAAAACAAATGTCACCTGCTGAATAAAAAGTCAATATTGTAGGATGAACTTGATCGGCAATAACGTTCAGATATTTGTTGGAGGATATCCCAACCTTCTAACAATATCAGGGACCGGTTCCGCAGAACGTACCAACGGAACATGTCCCACACCGTGGCACCACTTCCATAACTTTGAATTGTGTTCACAAGGCAAGCTAGATTCTTTGCATCATGGTGCTCCCGCCAAGCTCTGTGCCTACCTTCGCTACAGAAGAAGATGTACCATGACTCTTCAAGACCATAAGACTACTTTTTTCAGTCTTCCAGTGTCCAGTCACGGTGTTCCTGACCACGCTGTAGATGAACTTTCCGGTTCGTCGTAGAAATCAGCGGTTTCCATATAGGCAACTGCTAATACTGATCCTCTTCAATTCCCTGCGCATAGTTCGGTGAGATATGGTCGGGAACAGCCTTCGTTAAATGCTTCGGTCAGTTGCTGCACACAGGCATTGATGAGGAAGTTCTGTTTGTAAAAACAGAATTTTGTATGAGAAAGTAAAAAATGAAGTTCTGTTTGTTTGTACAAGCCTTCTCAGACGACTATCTCATTTCCAAAAAAAAATTGTCTTAGGATCCTTTCACCTTTTACCTTTTCACCTTTCAATTTCACCTTTTAAGTGATGTGGTTTATTTTTCCACTGATTAAACAGTCATGATAATAACACCTTTTGAGAAACTAGTCAGCTCTGCTGTTTTCAAAATCGGGGCTCTAGCCAGACGGGCATTTAAAATATAAACCCTTTATCGAACTCCGGAAGATCCTTTGTTTCTCTCACCGTGGACCAAGTATTTTGCATATAAGCTGCATAAGTGGAGTTTACGTATATCTGCATAAAGCTTTATAATTCAGTGGCTGGTATGTGTAAAATATTCGCTCCACAATCACCAATATGTTTACTCGAATCTACAAAAGAAAAAAAAAATTCCTGAAGATGTTTAATACTTTGTGAGTGAGGTGATCACAAAACACTTAAAAGTTAAATGTTCTTTTAGAGGAAGGCTCCGTGTGGATAATCCCGGAGCCTTCCTGTAGAGATTAAATGCAACTCACATCAGGGAACGAAAATCCATCACATGCCACAGTGGAAATGGACAGAAATTCAACGAGTGTTGAATTTCTATCCCCATTAAGACTAATTTGTTTAATATTTCTGAATTATGCTAAATCGTTTAAGATTCTGTTAACTATTAGGAGAAGTTCAGCTCAAGTATTGATAAAAACCTTGATCAGAAATGTCAACCAACATTCCACTTATCAATGTCGTGTTGCCAATGGACGTTTACGGTTCTTTTGACTGAGTCAGAAAGATAAAGTGAGGACCAACTTTTCTCCCTTTTCCTCAGTTGTCGAAGTGGCAAGATATATGACACGACAAATGACTTGCTCCGGCTCATGTAGACCCAATACAGTTCCTATAAGTTAAGTTCACAAGAATGAAGATTTACTATTGTGCAATCTTTTAGATTTCTTGAGTATTCTGCAATTGAGCAGGTTCTTCTTTTAGTAGCAGAAACTTTCCTTCCACTCTCTTGTTCTGAGCCTTCTCTTTCAAGGTTGTGTACCTGTCTCCATTGAGCATGTCATCTAGCATCGTTTTCCTTACTCTTGGTCTGGGTCTTTTTCCGTATATTTTCCTTCGATGGCATCTCTGATGATTCCCTTCCCTCTCAGAATATGTCCGATCCAGTTTCCCTTGCTTCTTTTTATCCTCCTTAACAGACTTCTTCTTCTACTCTTTTTAAGACCTCTTCATTACTTATTTTATCTGTCCATTTGATTTTTTCCATCCTTCTCCAAAACCACATCTCAAAGCTTTCCAAATTCTTAATTTCTTCTTTCTTCAATGTTCAAGATTCAGCTGCATAGAGGGCAACACTCCACACATAACATTTTATTAGACTTTTCTTTACGTTTCTATCCATTTTACTTCTGAATAAATTCCATTTTATATTAAAGGCATCTTTTCCCTTCGCTATTCTTGCTTTTATGTCACTTTTACATCTTCCATCACTGCTAATAACATTTCCTAGATATTTAAATGTCTTTACTTGATTCAATTTTCCCCCATTTATTCTAATATTGATATTTGCCTTTTTCCTTGTTATTTTCATCACCTTTGTTTTTCTGATGTTGATTTTCATTCCATAATTGATACAGGATTCCAGTAATCTGTTCAACAGATGTTGTAGTCCTGTTCAGTATTTAATAATAATGCCCTGTCATCTGCTGCGTATCTTATTGCAAATATCTGTCTACCTCCAATCTTTATTCCTTCTTCCGAAGTTTCTTTAAACATTGCTTAAGAATACATGTTAAACAAAATAGGTGACAGAGAACAGCCTTGTCTTTTAGATTTATTTGACCCTAAATCTAATGATTTTTGAATAATCAAATGGAAAATACTCAATGATTTTCTCATCATTGAGTATTTTCCCCTATGAAATTTCTTCATAATTGATTACAAGGTCAATCAAATATCTGCCTATTAATGTGCTTCCTGAATCACCGAAAAAGAGATTTGGGACTTTTTTTTGTCTTATTTGTATTGGTCATTTTCAATAAATTATCAGCTCCAAGAATAGAAAACTCGAATAATTCGCATGATATTGTACTAATATTTAGTTTATCATCACTGCGTTTAGTGCCACATTCAGAATATTTTAGGCTACAGACCCAGAGACGTCAGGTGTATGAATAAAGGTTGAAACAAACTTCCAGTATTGCTGTGAACACATCTCTGAATGTCTTTAACAGTCTAGATCCGATCTTCTGAATCGGCTTTTCAGTTTTGATATAAAAGTTTGAAAAGCAAAACAAAATCGGGCTATTACAATGACTATTCCAACTCTATTTAAACTACCAAGGTTGTGTGATACACAAACATATGGAACCTTCATGGTACAAAATTTAATATTAGTTTGCCAATACTTCGATCTTTCCCCACGCACCTCTCTTCTCATCCCTCCCAACTTTGGTATGATGGGATCTGAACCCAGGTTTTTCTTGATAAAAGGCTTTGAAGACTGAAGAAAAGTAAAATGGAAGAAAAAAATAATTAGAAACTCTTTATTATTTATAAACTAAAAACAAATATAAAGAATTGCCAGTTAATTGGAGAAGAGATCCTGAATAAATGTACGAATCGGAAGACGACATTTTAACAAGAACAGTTGATTAAAACTTAGTCTAATGTTTCACCCATCTTCGGACTTTTGAACGAAATTACTGAATAAACATAAACAGCCACCCATCCTTTTAATCTAATATCATATAGCCAACTAATGGGTTTATTATAAGGCAATTAACACGCCTATAATAAATTATCAAGTGTAAAGAAAAAAAAACGACTTATCACCTACTGTGACAATTACTTCCTCTCTTAACCTATTACCTTCGTATTTGTCGCATCTTAATGGGAACATTAACGACTTCTTCCATTCCATCATCTACAGATCGCTGCCAAGATAAATATCCTTATTTAGCGAGAACCAAACGAGTGCTCCATTAGGAATAAACGAACTCTTTTTCCCCTCTTCTTCTTCTATCTGAGAAAATATATTTTATTTCAAATCATTTCTTTAATGACTCTCTCTCTTCGCTTAATATTTGTCGCCTATTTGGGAAATGAAAGCCTGCTGCAGTTTATGGATTGTTGATGTAAAACACTGCGATATGCCCCGAGGAAAAGGGAGAAAAAATGAGCTAGAAATCCTCACGTGTAATTTAAAAATGTCCGTGCAGTAAGAACGACCATTAATTTAATGATTGAAACGTTTCTGCTTAATGTATCAACCTCTTGCAGTAATGTGCAAAAGGGCTAAGTGAGTTAATAAAATATGTATTCCAAATAAATCATTTCTTTAACTCTTAAACTAGAAAATTCGAGGTGTCACCTACCTCCCTTGATTTTTTTAAGCCTCCTCAAATATATATATATATATATATATATATATATATATATATATATTTAAAAAAAAAAAGATTTTTCCCATAACTTTAAAATTTTTCTCGTCATGACAGCCACCAATCCGTGTTTTCCATATTTTATGTCGGTAGCATTGTTATTGAACTTCAAACATATGAAATAGAAAATTCCCAACTTTTCACAGGAAAAAAAAACATTTGTGTGTCATATTTCGTGATGCCTTTTTACCTTTTAGGGGAAAGTGAACGGGGGAATTCAGAAATGAAAAGGAGAGAGAGAGAGAGCTAAAAATTCGGCTTCTTAAAATTCCCCCTTCGACGAAATAACCTGAATTTTCAATCTCACGTGCATTCAATTCACACTTAACATCCGTGCTAAGCACGTGAAGCATGAACGAGGGATTGGTGGGGAGGGGGGGGGGTTAGAGGCTTACTTTCATCGCATTTTACGCAAGACCATTCACCAGTGTATATTAAATGGCTTATATTTACATATATAATGACAAGCAAGACAGCACATCGTATATGTCCATATACCAAATATTACTGATTTATAACAGATGCTGCTAATATCGATTCACTGTTTCTAAATACGATTTAAGTTATTTTAAAATTAAAACTTTTTTGCAAAAATAGCGGATCTTAAGTGCTTGAAAATAATCCATTTGTAGATAATATATGCATTAGGAAATAGATATGAAGTTTCTACAGATATTTATGCCTAACTTTGTTTGTATATGCGCGTATATACACGATGTTTATAAACATTATTCATATCCTACCCATTCATATCAAACAAAGATCATTTTTGCATATTCTAGAGCCTTGTGAGGCAAATTTTGCAATTTGCCTCACAACAGAATCCTATATTTTGGATAATTCGAAACAATGCAATCCGCTTATTAGCTGACAGGTGATTGGAGCGTGTCGGATGAGTATAAGGATAAACTTGCTATTTATCAAAGAACAGACTAAACGTATGCCATTAATTTGTTGCTCTCCGTGTGTTGTGCTCAGTGGTTTGAAATTAAGAAATGAAAAAACTGAACACTTAGTTAATTATATGTACAAACACTCATACAACACAAGTGGGATTAAAAATATAAGCCACGCACTTACACAAGACAGCCGAAATGTGACCATAGAATAGGTATTAAGCCAAACTGCAGATCAACCACTCCACAGTTTGTGATAACTCCACAAACTGTGGAGTTATCACAAACATACTTCACTGTCGTAAGGCCCGCACGAGATGAATTCTTAGCCAAGCAACTCACATCATAGACAAAATCGTTTAGATATCAGTAAATACCTCTCTTGAACTGATTTCATGAGATGCATTTTCACTTATAACTTAATTTGGATCGTTTACGTTTAAGAGGACACAGTATGTTTCCATTTCAAACTGTTAGTAGTGAATCTACATTAATAATTCACATCCCTATAGGAAAGTAATGTTCACTTTTCTGAGATTCACGAGTCAGAACAATATCAGGAAAGGGGTGCAAAGGTAAACAGAACGCAGGCGATGCATCATAATAAACTGAAGCCAACAATTTGGAGTAAATACGGAAGCTGCCGCCACAGCATGTTGTTGCATGACCACGCCCTTCCACACTTTACGACTGAACTGTGGCATTTGTAAACGTTACAGATGTCACGATTCGGTGTCATACAACCTGCTTTAAACAATCCTAACCTTACTCTGTCGAATTATCACCTGTTTAATCTCTTCAAATAGTGCTTAAAAAGAGAGTCGCTTTGCCAAAAAGCAAAGAAGTTTTGTACCGATGGATTAAAAAAGTATTCAAAATGGCAAACTATGTCGAGAAATAATGCACTTGTATATTCTGTGGTGTCGCTACTGTTCCAATTTTAATAAATACTTTACCGTGATAATGCACTTGTATATTCTGTGGTGTCGCTACTGTTCCAATTTTAATGAATACTTTACCATGATAATGCACTTGTATATTCTGTGGTGTCGCTGCTGTTCCAATTTTAATAAATACTTTACCGTGATAATGCACTTGTATATTCTGTGGTGTCGCTGCTGTTCCAATTTTAATAAAAACTTTACCGTGATTTCTACATAAATCTCTTATAGCTGCTTCATTTTGTTTGATAATATATAAAGGATTATAAAGATGGAGTTTAATAAGTGTTGTTGACACTGGGCTATTTTAAGTTAATCCCACACATGTATACAGTTTGATTTTATATACTTAGAAAATAAAATATTTAGACACATGATCTATATTCGACATACGAATCTGATCAAACTATTCCGATTTATTAATGTGTGCTGTAATCAATAATAATAAACTTTTATCTTTTATTAAGAAAATGAAACAAAGTAAAATTCTTTCGTAGATTTTTGATACTCTTTAATATTTAAATATATTTTTATAATTTTAATTAATTTAATAATTAATTAAAACTTACCTTTACTTTTAATAAAATATTTTTGAATAAAATATAAAGAAATTACGACAAATTATGTAGCATTATAATCAAGTGGAGACAGAGAAAATTCATACATTCACTTTTCATACATTCTCTAATAAAATCATTAATTCATTAAGGGAATTTAATGGAATAAAAGAACCGAACTTTTCGAAAATAGAAGAAACTAGTGGCGTCATCTGTTGTATCTTTTATTGTCGAAAGCGGCAACCTTCATTAGTGTTGTGTCAACTGTTTATAACATTTGTTTCATTAGAAGCCGAGTTATAGTGCCAAGAGTGACAGTGTGTTTTGACGAACGGTCGGAAAATGAGTTTCAAACAGTGAGCTGCGATTGTGTTAAACTTGGTAAAACTTTTACCAAAACGCGTAAAATGCTTCAAAAAGCATACAGTGATGAATACTTATCCGGTACTCAAGTTTACGAGTGGTTTAAGCGATTTCAAAGTGGTCGTGAGACGCTTGAGGAAGACGAAAAGCTGGGCTGTCCAAAAACTGGACGGAGCGAAGTTAACATCCAAAAAGTGCGTGATTTCATCAAAGAAAACCCAAAATTGTCCATGAGATTAATTGAAGATGAATTGGGGATTCCAAAATCAACTGTGCACAACATTTTGACCTAGAGTTTGGGCCTTCGTAAATTGAATATCAATTTACGAATATTTGTTCCCCACAAGTTGGCCGACGATGACAAAATGTATCGAATTGAACACTGCAAGGACATCATTAAAACCGCTCGTAAGGACTCAAACTTCCTTCAAACGATCGTTAGGGGTGACGAAACGTGGTTTTTTGAGTATGCGCCCGAAACAAAGCGCCAGAGTGCTGAGTGGAGACCACCAGAAGAGCGGCATCCGAAAAAAAGTCGCTTGGAGAAGTCAAAAGTATGAAAATGCTGATTTGTTTCTACAATTCCAAGGGCATTATCCACAAAGAATTCGTTCTGCCTGAAAATGCTGATTTGTTTCTACGATTCCAAGGGCATTATCCACAAAGAATTCGTTCTGCCTGGGCAGAGTCAATGGTGAGTTTTATCTCGAAGTTTTGAAGCGACTGATAGCGAGAATTCGTCACGTACGGCATGAATATCGTGATGCAGGCAGCTGGTCACTTTTGCACGATAATGCACCATCTCATCGTTCTAACATTGTGAGACAGTTTTTGAGCAAAAACCAAGTTGTGTGTTGGATCACTCGCCGTATTCACCTGCTTTAGCATCCTGTGACTTCTTTCTCTTCCCCCGACTTCATTTGCCGATGAAAGGAAAGCGATACAACACCATTAAAAACGTTCAAACGCTAGTAACTACGACCCTCAACAGTCCCAAAAACTGATATAAAAATTCATTTAACGAATTAATTGATCCTGCCAAACGCTGTATCGAAGTTGAGGGAAAGTACCGGGTGATCCAAAAGTCATAGAAAAAGTAAAAATTCAATAATTCGAAAAGTATAGACACTAGCACGATGCAGTTTTCACAGAAATGCACGGGATTTTTTTTAATAACGAAAAATTTTATTGCCAGAATAGTTACATTTGTCACCGACAGGTGGCGCTGTAGCGGTCCCGGAGCTGCTGCCTGTCACTATTTAAACCGTGAGGTATGTAAATTTCAGATGTAGTGAATAGTGAAGTTAAACTTTCAGCATTTAACGTTTATTACTGAAGTTAAACGTTCTGCCAAGGTGAGGCAAGTTATCGTTACGAGATAAAGCACCTTTAGTTAAGCTATATTATCAGAACTCCGAATGTGCAAGTGTGGCTTTGCGCACCTATCGTTCGATGCGGGGTATTAGAAGTGGAAAGGGACCGATGTCTTGTTCCTCACTGATAGCTATGATGAAAAGATATATTGATTGGAATAAATGATTTGAATAATTATAATTGGCCTGCGTTTTATTTTCAATCGAAAGTTCGGTTTCTTTTTGGACAGAGAGTGTACATAATTAAACAACATTTAATTATTCTTATATTTCATCTCAGTCACTGAAACAATCTTAAAATTGCAAAAACACACACAATGCACAGAGATTACAGTGGAAGCCTATAAGGGGCGCTGTCTCTTCTTTTCCTAAGTCTCACGAAGATGAACTATATGAGGGACTGAGATAAAATATAGGAGTGATTAAACGTGTTTACTCATGTGCTGTATTTATTGCACGAAACCCCATGGCGAGTTGAAACCAGCATATAAGTCTAAATAGTCGATAATCATTAATACGAGGGATAAACACGATATATATTAAAATTAAATTTTAGATTATTAATAATAATAGACTACAGTATATACTTTGTTTCTCCAACGTATATTGTTGCACGAGCGTGTGGGTAGGCACGTTGTTAATAAGTCGGTTGTTTTACTTCCTACTGTCTAAGTGTCCAATCGGATGTACATGGCTGTTTCACTAAGGGGAAAAAAGGTAAACTATTGCCTTTACAACATTTTGTCCTATACAGAGACTTCACCTATTATTTAAAATATTCTAAACTTTATCTATTTCAGAAAAAAAATAGAGTTAGTCGACTTTGGGGTACCCTACGAAGATGTTTGTTTAGAATTATGGTGGAAGCAACTAACTCGGAGGCTCGGTGTGTTTTGTCTACATACTGCCAGTTTTTTCTGTGTTTTGAGTTTCGGAGAGAAGAAGCCTGCTGCCTCCGTATAGAAGTCACTTTCAATTGAAATATACAATAACCGGAACTGTTAGACGAGCGCGTTATATGCCAACGACCAACTCCACCTCATTAAAAAAAAACTCTAGAAATTTTCGAATTCTTGAGGTGATGTGAATTCAGATGATTGTCGCTGTCTCACGAAGGCATCTGGTTGGAAGTAATGTGAAGAGTACTAAATAAGTCCCAGTCTACAAATCTCCTCTACAGATATAACTGAGAGTTTTGATTATATGATAAAAGGTAATGAAAATGGGGTGTTTTAATGAAAAATGTGTTGGGTGTTGTGGAATTCTCTGTTACAAAAGATGTTTCGATATACTTCCATAGTGTATTATCATGAGATGGAATTAACTTGAAGGGGGGGAGGGGGGGAGGACTTCGATGAGGTGACTCCTCATTCCACTCAGCCAAAAATTGAGTTCACACCGAACCATATATCCAGTCTCTCACATGTGAGGAGACTGGATTCTCATAATAACGAGTATCTTAATAATATACAGGGTGGTTCAAAATTCCACGTACCAACTTTGAAGGGAGGTAGAGAACATCAAAATCAACCATATTCACATAGGAAAGCATGACCGGAAACGCCACCCGAAAGTGATAGGTGGCGCTGTTCGCCAGCGCTCCAGGTAAGCAATTGAGGCTTCCTCATTCAAGCTTTCGACGTCGTACGAAGAACTCACGTTCTTCGTACGACGAAGGTGCATGTCTGCCATCTCTGCGTTCATAAAACGAACGTTTTACGAACGCAGAGATGGCAGACATGCACCTCGTTTACCATATTATGTATCCAACTACTATTGAATTGTTCAGTTACGCCTAATAAAGTTTTTTTACACTACTTACTGCCTTGTCTTATTTCTGTATCTTTGTGTCCCTGTTAGTACCTTCCGATGGCGTTTCCGGTCATGCTTTCCTATATGAATATGGTTGATTTTGATGTTCTCTACCTTCCCTTAAAGTTTATACGTGGAATTTTGAACCACCCTGTATATTATATGTGTACATTCTCCTGTCCAGTTAGCGTGTTTTGGGATGAAAAAAAAAACACTCTCCATCCTACGAGTAACTTATCTTCAACTAAAAATTCCTTATAAAGGCAATTTTCATCCTACACAGGATTTGATCCCTAATTCTTCCACCCAAAGGGCATCATCGATACGGACTAAGGTAGAGAGGAGAAAGCTCGCGAGATAAAGAGCACTCTGTTTGTGAATACACATAGTAAGAAACAAGGAAGAAAAATTTTACGTCTTTGAGAAATGAATAGAAATTTCGACCGATATTCTAACAAGCTTTTAGAATTTAGGTGTTCAGAATTTTTAAGGCAACATCATTTCAATTAAATGTTGTATTTTATGTGACAGTTCGCAAACTTTATCAATAACATGATTACAACTTTTTTTTTCATATGGTAATCAGACTTACCTTAGGGAACGAACAAAATGAAAACTCTTATTCTTTAGGGAGGAGGAGAAAAACACATTGTAAAAGCCGAACATCAAAGCCTATTTTCCACTTTCAAATACTTTAAAATATAAAGTGAATAAAAAAAAATACTAATGCCATTCCTGGCTATTTTAATATTAACTACCAAGATTTTAATTGAAGACATAGAATTTAAAAATCATATGAATATTGTTTGCATCGTTTTAAATCGCAAATTGGTATTAACTCTTCCGTTCACTGTTTTTCGAGGTGTTTTACACTATTGTTGGCTTTCCCAAATAAAATCGCTGCAAGATTACGACGTGCTGACGGAGTCCAATAAAAATGGAGATCAGAAACCAATATTTCCGTCGTACAATCTGGTTTTTCATCACATACACTATTCATAAACTGCCGCAATTCAAATATAATGTAGAGCGCACTGAAGGAAGTAATCTCAGAATGGTAAGTTTGCACCACAAAGGCTTCATTCTACATACAAGCTAAGGTTAAACAGATACACTTTGTCAATAGCACAAAAAAAAAACGAATTTGGAACCCTTCAGAAGATAAATGAAATGATATTGAATGCTTATATGTGTTGAAACTAATAATCAAAGCTTTTGTTGGACTACTTGGACATATGGATATTTGATGATTGCTTATATGAAGGCTTCGAATCAGAATTTCGGGCCGCATTCAGTATCCCTGCAGGTGTATTTGAGAGCTTCACACGGCAGTGTTTTAATCATAAATTTCTTCCCTTTATGTACGCAGTATATCGAGGAATTATGGGATTTAGTAAGTAAATTGAAAAAACTGTGTGGCACAAAAAACGCCACTGATTACAAGCGAGAGAATTGTGAGCTCGAAGTGTTATATAATTTTCCAGAAAATATTATAAATAACAGGTAAAATATTTTCGATTTCGGAAAGTATTTCGAAGTGGTTGATGCTTACAAATCCACAAGTAAGTTTATAATCGGTTTGCTTTTAAGAAAGATTGATTTCTAAAAATTTACCATGGCTCCACTGGAACTGTGAGAAGTGATATGAGGAGGAGCAAATCACGGGAAAAGACTGCCAAGGCGACGTCGGTATCGGCAAGAGTGTATGTGTGCGCATGTACATCCTTATTCATCTCTAAGGACTACGCACACCAAAAGTGGAACAAGCGTTTACTTCGTTTACTACTTGCAATGACACGTTGATTACCTAACTAACCCGCTCTATTTTTATTATCAGTAATATAGCACAAACATAAAGTGATTATACCGTACAACTGAAGGTATTCACACTAAACGAGCAAGTAGATTTGAGATGTATACATTCTACGTTGGATTATTAAGAATTACGGTCGAAGTAACTAATTGGGGAAAAAGTCCCGTATATTGGTTTTCTCCATTTCCTTCTCTCCCCAGTAAGTTTTCATTGGGCTCGATCAAACGATGTATACAACTGCTTCATTTACTGTATCCTCTAATATGCGATTCGTCATCCCGAAGGTGTTAATCATCCTGTCGAAAGGCATTCAAAGTTTATAATCTTCTAATTGCGCTACATAAGTAGCGCAACGGGAAGATGATACCTTTCGGTTGAAGTATTCTAATCTTATCTAGAATGTAAGGAATCTTTATAAGGACTTCACACGACTGAAGGCCTCTTAGATACCAGGTAGTAGTTAGGGCTTCTCTCCGATTTTTTTTTTGATTCAGCGCGCGCATTCACGAATGCAATTCATAAGCAACACACTCATCTCATAGTCTTAATATGATACACATAACCAACTAACAAGCTGTATATTTAAAAGCAAAGGGGAAAGAGAAGGAAAAGAAGAAGCATGGAAACAAGCACGATTTTCATGATAAGTTTAGTTTAATCCTTTATCCAAGTGTGAGAAAACAAAGTTTGCGCCTGAAAGTATCTTCAGGACTCGGGTCAAGTAGTACAACACCAGTTAACTCGTTCCAAAGGTGGAGAAAGCTCTCATTACTCCTATCTCGGTATCTCCCATAATGCAAAGCACATCTCCTTGCGGATATGTGTAATGCTATGCATTAAGGCAAGGGCCACTACTCATACCGGTTTCGACCTTTATTGAGGTCTCGTCAGTGGGAGCCAGGCCAGTAGTGGAGACACCAAGGCAGAATCAATGAGAGGTCATCCCAACCTATAGGACTTTGGCAAGTCCTATAGGTTGTTCCACATATATGCATTACACATATCCGCAAGTAGATGTGCTTTGCATTATGGGAGATACTGAGATAGGAGTGATGAGAGCTTTCTCCACGTTTGCAACGAGTTGCCTGGTGTTGTACTACCTTACCCCAGTCCTGAAGATACTTTTAGGCGCAAACTTTGTTTGCTCACACTTGGATAAAGGATTAAACTAAACTTATTACAGTCTAACCAAGTGAAAAACAAACTCTCAAGCACGATTTTCACAACTTCATACTCCAGGAAACAAAGCGGTAGCAGTGCAATCGAAATATGAAAATATGGCATCCTAAAGACTGGCCTGTATTCATCTGATATCGTTAGATTCTTTTCTGGGGGGTTGTTACATTTCGAAGGGATCAAAAAGAAGGTTTGGTAAGACGTTATATGAGGAAAGCTATACCATGCACCCATTTCTGCTCCTATCAATATTGAAATAATAGTGATTGAGAAAACAAAGCAGAATATTAATTTTGTTAAATCTATCCACTAAAAGTCGAAAATTACAACGCATTAATACTACTTACAGGACAGAAGTTGGTAATCTTGCTCCAGAGACCAAATATACACGTTCTTTTCTCTTCCAGTGACAATAAAGCATGATCGTCCATCATCGGATGATAAAAATCATCTACATCCACAAGTACACTTATTTAATTTTATATCACTCTCACATAGGTGAGTCGAAGGCTTATAAGCAAATTGATCCCATGGGTGGGCAAAGTTAAGAGAAAAGTTCTATTTCCGTTATTAGGATATTTCAATATAATCAACCACCAGGATGTGGGACTCGAATCTAACTGAGAACATGAATGTTTGTGTACATCTTTATGTGGGAGGTTATTTTCATCGTCCGATGTGAGGCCATCATCCTTGCTCACTGCAGTCCTAAAGGAGGTGTGATAATATTTCATGTTTAGTCTTTTAGAGCATCAGAACCTGACTATCTAACATCCACTTACGATACTAAATGTATAGTACGTTTACATGCCCTTCTAGAGTATACCATAAAAAAAAGCTGAATCGATTATGCTTTCTTTTTCCTAGTTTATAAACGAACACTTTCCAAAATATTTGAATAAGGGTTTTTCTTTACTCTTAAGATCCGGTAATTTCGATTTTTGGTTATGATTCAAGTTATTCTTAAGGCTTTCTTTTAATTATTTTCATTCTTTGCTTTAATCTCCAAAATTTAAAATTGTTTCCTTTAAAAAAATTGCATTAATTCGTAAAATTAATGCGTTGTAACAATAAATCACAACCCAATGTTTGTTTTGTATATAAATGAGTGTTATGAGATTGATAATAATAAACCGGAGACAATATAAAGCTTTGCAATTATATAAATTAAGTAGTTCATCTGTCATTATTTTGTTGCAGTCTTTATTAAAAACGTATTTAATATAATACTTTTTGAATATGAGTAATATTATGATAAATATAATATTGCTCATTGTCACATCCAAGTGATTAATTTTTTTTTAACATAAAAAAATCGTTCTGCTTCTTTATAACATTAGAAACATTCATTGCGAGCCACGTGCTTCCTTCGAAATGATGCTCTCACTAACCTTTGGAAGAAGGTTAGTGAGAGTATCATCATAAAATCTCGTTTACGTTTTACATATATAAGAAAATTGTAGACACCTGACAATAATATTCTTATAATTTCATATGTAATTTATAATTTCACATCTTAAAATGTATGTATATTTAAATGTTTTTGAAAATAAAAGAGCATATCTTTGTTTATATAGCGCTACCAAATATTTTAAATCATACTATAATTATATTAAGACAGAGCTCTCACGTACAGCCAGTCTGCTTTTAGTATATTTAACCTGGTACAGCATGCCAAATTATTTGCATTTCTTGCATATAATTATGGATATGTCTCTCGGTTTTATGATTTATCTTAAAAGTTAGGAAACTCCTTGACAACGTCAGAAGTGACTCCGAAATGAGAATACTTTGTAAGCGATCATTTCCTCTCGTGATCTTGTCTACTAAACCAGAAATATTTCTTCCGAAAGAGTAATCTCATCCCATCCTGTCCACTTATCATACATTTACCATCATTAGTTGGTGATTCATTAATCAACTTTCGCTCACTTCTGTCACCGCAAGCGAATAGGTACGTGTCTTATATACGTCGATCTTTCCAATCTATCAATTCGAAGATTAGTTTTGCTTTTCCGGAAAACTTGTGTTTCTTTGATGTACTGATGCACAGTTAGAAATCGGAAGAAATGGACTGTTATAGCAACTGTGGTTTTATTTATTTCCACAAGAATAATAAATCTACATTTAAAAAAATAATAAATAAATGAACATAGAAAGGAATATTACGTTGCTTTTGGAACAGAAATTTAAACAGATTATAAATAAAAACACTGACAAACTACCACTTTCTTCGGATAATAATCTCATTTCGCTTAATGGAGGAAAATAGAGAGAAGGGTATAAAAATAAATAAAAATCATGTGCGTGAGGGCGATAAAAGGTGAAGAGCAGTGATACATTTACACATTTATCCTTTTCTTGCAAGACGTCAGTATCAAAGTAGTTCTGTGTGCATGAAAATCTGGTCTATTTCCAATCTCCACACCAGTGCACATCGCACAACAAAATGTGCCCGAACAATGTTCCCCCCTCCCTCTCCCCAGACATATGGTTGGTTATCCGATAGCGCATTTTAGGATTCTATTATCAACTCCGAAAATAAGTATCAAAAATCTATCATCTATGCCAAATGCTTACACAAATAGAAGATTGGCAGCGGTAAAAATCTTCGAATTCAAAAGGTCATCATAAGTCCGGCAAGCGGACATATGGGAGGGGAAAACTTTTCTGTCTAGAAAAAGAAAATAAATATTTTGGAAGTATACTTAAAATGATTTATAGACCAAGATGGATTGACGAGAAAAAAAAAAATTCCACTTTTTCAATTCCAGCAGAAAATATATTTCCCTCCGTAAGCGTGGTCTCAAAAGCAACAGACACAGTCCTTTCATTATGTAGAAGTACAGTATTGAAATCATTGGGGTTTCTCTATTACCAGAAAACGTTCACTGACTTGCTCCTGAAAGCAATTGAGATACATAATCTCGTTCCAAGTGACCTTACTGGCCGCCTTTATAGAGTAAAGTGCTTCTGAGCAGGGATTTCAAGTAGAGCGAGGCCCGTGCGATGATTGATCGCAATAGCTGGACAAAATGACAGATGGTAAACGATCATGGAAGAAACAGACACAAGCAGACTTATGACTTGGCTCGGGAAATTTACAAGTGAAAACGACCGCAGGTCTGAGGGCAACAGAATGATTTATTGGCTGGAAAGAAACTGCCGTAACCCAGTCTCGACACAGGCAATCTTGTTCTTTCATTCGTTCTCTCTCTATATCTATCTATCCATATATATATAGGGAACAACTCTGTGGAATTTGAATTATCCGCAAATCGTGCCATTTGCTATTCGTATTCTAGCCATGTTACGTCACACAGGGTGACGTCACATTTCTTTCCCCCATCTCTTATGCTAATGACGTAATATGGCATGGAAATCGGAAAGTTTGCGACTAGGTCGGTTTGGGTAAGAAATTGTGTTTTCGTCCATTTGGGTTTCTGAGTTATTTTGGACACATGAAAAAATCTAAATGACCAGCAGGACCCAAGAAGGGCAAGAATAATACTCTGGAGATCGAGAATGGAAAAACATTTTTAAAATGTACTTTTCGTATAAAAAGGATTGGTTATTTTAATAAAAAAAAATTCGTTTACTGAATTACAAGTAGCGTATCCAACATTCCGCTTTCTTAATATAAAACCCCTATATTAAGCTTCCCGAATGACTTAAATGGATATAATTTTGTTTAGTTTTTTTTAATTTCCTGAATTCCTCCTCGACCAATGGCGTAACTTTTATTAAGTTCCAAAAATAACATTGCTAATATTGCTTTTATCGATGTATTTTATCTGATAAATATTTTTACATTAATTAACTTAATATCTATGAACATTTTGAATCTTAATCACAAAAACTCTAAACGATTTATTTTAAATGCGTTTATGGTCTAAATTTCTCTTACGAAGAATGATAGTTTTAAATATTGAATAGTATCCACTCATCCCGCCAAAAATGTTGATTTTATTTATTTTTTTCATTCTTACTTTACACTCATGGATGGCCATATTACTTTCACAATCCAGAGATATAAAAAGGGAGAATCCTTTCTAGATTGAAGAGCTTATTGAGAAATAGAATATTCGGCGGTTGCATACAATTTCGATGGTAAACGTGATCCTATTGAATTCAAGAAATGCAGTCATAAAAATAACTGATATCTTGAAATAAAAGTAGCAATAATACATTAAAAAATAGTTTATTTTAATTCAATCTTAAATTGAAACCAAAACTGAACTATATCGATACGTTTTAGTAAAGATCACAGATGTTGCATTTCATCAGAATCCATTTTTCTTATTTTCCCAAAAAAAAAAAAAAAAAATTCATTACTAAAAGACTTCATTTCTGCGATGTAAAATTATATGTCAAGTGAATGTTAGATCCAGCATTATTTCAAAGCCGAATGTAGAAATGATGAAAGTTTCGTCAGGAGAATGTTATATTTCTGGGGAGTGTATTCCCGTACGCTCTCTGGTCAACTTACGAAACTTTCACAGTTTGTACATTCGCATTTGAAATGATGCTGGATCTAACATCCACTTGACTTATATTTAAAAAAATTCATGGAACAGGACTTGTACTTGGGTAACTGTTTGCCATAGCATTATTTCCCCTGTTAAGATATCTTCACCGCATTACTCAACTGTCATACAGTGAAGTATCGTTGAATTTTCCTTCTTTCGTTTTTAAAATACTGGCTAATAAATGTAAACGATATGTAAAGGGAAATGAAACTAAATTACCTATACACTCAATGTATTCATACAAACTTTAAATTTCACATTCCTTTTATTTTTCATAGTTTAATTGTGATATCACATCGACTAGTGAATTGCAGAAATGTGTATCCTTCTTGAATTTGAATTCTAATATTTATGAAAATCATTTTATTACTAAACAAATTAAGTTCCGTATACTTTATAATTGCACATTTCTGAACGATTTCTCCTTCCCTTTCTGCGAGTTTTGCAGAACAGCATTCGAATATTAAGTAAGTGGATTCTCGATAAGATGTTTTCTGCATACGAGTTAAAGACTAGGCGATAATTCAAAGCAGGGATGAATTAGGACCAATAACTGTGTCTTCTACGACAGCAGAAAATACATTTCGTCATAAAAAGAGAACAGATTTTCTGTTGAGCTTGCAAGTGCAGATGTGTCAATATCCGCTTCTTATTTGGTTGAAGATAATCAACCAGACGTAGAAATGCTGTGCTATTTTTGTTGTCTAGGCAACCAGCAGCATCAGTTCTGTACTCAGATCGAATGGCAGTTGAGGTCTAATACACACAAACACAGAGACAGACAGAGTGAGAGAGAGAGAGAGAGAGAGACGCGATACAAGGGCTAGTAAGGCAATATTACCCACACGTCAGACTGAATCAAACGCTCTACACAAATAGGGAGCGGAGTGAGGCTCGTGCATGGGCGTCACCTGTTTCTGGCAGGTCAGCCCCGCGTTGGAAAACCGTGAATTGCTTCCTCAGCCTCGGGGTTTAGATAAGGGGGTGGAATTGAATGACGGGGATATGAGGTGCGGGTGGGGGGGGGGAAGAGCAGGAGAGAATGCGTTTCTCTCTTCGACTCGGCTTTCAAAGCCTGAGAGTGTCTGGCTTACTGAACTGCATGCACTGTAAACCAGGAGGCGCTCAAAGCGAGGGGCGTTGATGTGATGAGTAGTGAAGCGGAATCTATGGCAAGATGTTGTAGTGATTAATACTGCAGTGAATGCTTTCGTAATCGCTGGACAACTCGAATATCCTGTTTCACTCAACTGTTTTATACATTCTGTGTCCATGACATAGGTAATAGTGTTGCTGAGTGGCTCTCGTGATACAACCAAACTGAAAGGTCATTCTGAGTTGATGGTTTATTTCTGCCTGGTTAAATATCTTCACATATTTGGATAATGATTCTGAGCTCTAACTTTAGAAGCGTGTTCCACCTTCCCAATTCTATCATCTTTCTCTCTCTCTCTTTATTAGAAACAATATATTCCAGAGAAAGGGAAAAAATTGCTATCAGGGCACCTATATATATATATTATACACAAGAAAGCAAAGAGTCAAGCCATCAATAAAATCTGAATAATTGCGAATTAAGATTACAGTAACAATCACATTTTATAATACTTGCGAGTGTGGACAACTAACGCTGGGCTTGGGGAAAAGAATTACTTGACCGTTTGAAGTGGGAAAAAAAGGCAGAAAGAACCTTACGTCTGGGCCCTTAAAAATCTCTGGCCCAGAAAAAAGCATACCCTCCCTTCCACCCTTCTTGTCGGATATCGATATCAAAGAACGGAGAGCGAGTATAGTTCTATCACATCCATCAAGTACGCAAGTTAAAAGGACGATCTGAATCCATGACGCGAGGAGGAGATTCATAGTAGAAGATGAGCAAGCTGATCTCAGAGAGAAAATAAATTCCTTCGGAGTCTGGGATCTCACTAATGCAAAAAGGGACAAACCTGCTGTGGAACACTATTTTGAATTACGACCAAAGCAACTACGACTATGGAAAGATACCAATATAATTATGTCTGTCAATTGCTTGCGTTCTTTCTGATTTGCCTTTGCAAACGTAAGATCGTTCACCTCCCCATGAGACCAGCTAATTTGCCTTCAGTCGAAAAGCCTCAATAAAAAGGTTATTCACTTCTTGGAACGGGATTTGAACCCAGGTCTTTCCGACCAAATGGCATCGTCTATATGTACTGAATACGAAGGGTCGGAACATTCAGAATATATAAGTAGGATCATACTTTGGTATAATCCTACCATTTAATATAAAAGTTAATATAAAAGTCAAACTTTTTCAATCATATTCTCTAAAACATATGCTTCATATTTATCTTGTCTGATAGTTCTTATTTGGTAGGTGACTCTCTAGGTTATGTTTCTGGTTCCGTAAAACAAAACTCATAAAGTCCATTGTGGATTCCATTCTAGTTACCCACTAGAGAAAATTGTATAGACTTTTTTTCAGCCGATTTGCGAGTTCGTATCTCGCACAAGTCAACTGAGTTTCTTCCTCCTTTATAAACCCGATTTTTAATCCATTATTTCATAAAAACTGATCTATCTCAGAAGAGTTTTGAATGGTAGATGCTAACCCTGCTGTAGTTTCTTCCCTCACTCTGATTTTTCCAACATGCTGTGTCTAATATAGCACTTCTCATCTTTCTGTTGAAATAAGAGCAGATTTCACTCAACAAATAACTCCTCAATCCTTTTCAAAAGAAATTAATTCATGAATATTTCTCAGAAAACCGGCAAAGTATTTAAATATTGTATTTAATAACAACTGTGCTGAATGCTAATATTTTCTTCCTAACCTTACCAACCTTTATTCCATTCAAAGTTTTCATTAATCAATATTTCAGTTTTACTTCAAGATTTAAAAATAATCAATACCAATGATAATTTTTCTGTCCTTTCACCCCAATAAATTCTGCCATTTATATAGAAAAATAAATAAAACAACTATTCTTCTAGATTGCAGGAGACTAAAAATAAGCAATAAACTAACGCAAAAATTTTTAAGCACTTGAACAGGAGATAAATATATATATATTTTTTTAATTTTAAAATTCTAAATGTTAATATTTGTTTCTTTTGATGGTTTCATTCATACACTACAACAGATATTTTCATATTAATATATCATTTCTCTTTTCCCTCTAAATGCATTTGAGTTGGGTTGTTTCGTAGCTGTCCGACTGTAATACGAAGCATTATTTCGTGTGTGGGTATGTTAACACACCTGTACACTTTCGTGTGCGCTCCCACACGATTAAATTTTTTAGCTTAGATCGCTGAAGGAGTGCAATTATTGCGTTCATCTTTAAAAAAAAATAAATAAATAAAATAAGTACACAAGTGGGATTTCAGCATATGTTGAGAATATTATACCAATGTTAACCAGTCACCTTACTTTTTTTGCTTTAAGTTGTTTTATTTCCATTAAATGAATATACTCGTAAGCTAGTCGGACGTTTTTCTAGATAAGAAATTATGAGTGCTCTCAGTCCGGTATTTCTGTCTTAAGAATCTAAAATCCTAGAGGAAAACTTGGGAATTTTCCGTATACACCAGCTAACTCACTATCATTTGGGAGGAGAAAAAATCCGTTATAAAAAGGCATTTGGATAGGATTCGAACCCAGATGTTTGCAACTAAACGTACATTACCATAGTAGTACTATTATAATTAAAACGTCGGTAAATCTTTCCATAAATTTCTTTTTTTTTTTTTTTTTTCAAAATAGTAGGCTACCGGAATTCTGACGTCACGGATGCTTACTAACTCTGCAATGGCTTATTCTCAATGCCATAACAACAAAATTTGCAATAGGGAAATGAGATGGACTTAATTGAATTTGTTAGAATTGGGTTTGAAAATTTTGAGATTTATTCTCTACAATAGAATTTCCCGATTATACAAAATAAATAAAAAACACTTAGTCCGCCCAACATACTAATGTGCTATGGGAGTCACATAAGAGGTGACAATGTGGAGCAATGGTTCACTTCTCACGTTGTAGGCATCTGATGGATGCGGTGGGAGATGTACCGAGAAAACATTTGTAGAAGAAATACATGTGCTTTAAGTAAAATTAGCTGCAGGTAACCTTTCAAACTTTTTTTTTATCGGAAAGCTAATCTCCTCAAAAATCTCCCATCAAATCACAACACACTATGATCCACGGAGAATAAAATTATATGCAGAATATGAACTTTATTTAAAAAAAAAAAAAAAAAAAAATATATATATATATATATATATATAGTTACTGACTTAAGGAGATAATTGGAAGAAGACTTCCACATAGCCAAATATGGAATTGTGGAGAACCCGTCGGACTCTGAACGAAATAAAAGAAATGGTATAACATGGTATAACATGGTATAAAATGGCACCATGGTGGTATATTTTATACCACCATGGTATAAAATTCCATGGTAGAATATTACAGGTTAAACAGTGTCTCGGCAGTTTTCGTTAGGGGATCAGCGAAAATTCTGCTATTAGAACAAACTCGTCAAACAATTCAGATTCTTCTACCATTCCCATGTTTCCGTCAGTCATTCATGAGAAACGTGGGAATGGCACAAGAATTAGAGAAGTACTATTTCGACGTAAATGGTGTTACTAAAACAATTAACACTAAAAATGTGAGATTCTGCTCAATGCTACAAGATTTTCTTGTAAATTTTCTTACTGTTTTAAACAGTAAGAAAATCAAAGCGTAACTACAGCATTCAACATTAAACACAAAGATAGTTAAATGGTGGCAGTCTCAAGTAGTAACGTAGGCAAACATCAAAATGGGAGATTGACTAATCATTACTATGAAGATCCTCCGTAGCTTGGTTAGTATCGACGCTGACCTTTGGTTGGAAATAGACCCGGATTTAAATCCAGTCTAGGGCGAAGAACTTAGGATTTTTAAATGAAGGTGAGTTCGCTGTCTGATACGGGAGTATCAGAGTTTGATCTCAAGGGAACTGAGAGTTATCGATTCCGCTAAACACGCAAATCTGCCAAAGAACACACGTCGTTTGCAGACAAAGTGCACTGGCCTCGTAACCTTAGTTACTCAGACCATAAATCCAAAAATAATCTAATTTAACTCATTAATGCTATTTTCAAACAAAATTGCAAAAAATATATCTTCTCGCTAGTTCAAGATAAAAGGATTTGAAAACAGGAAGCGACCACCATTTGAGTTTGAGCATGATGAAACTGAATATTATTCTGAAAAGAAAAATATGCCTAAAAGTGTAAAGAATCAAAACTAAGAAGTTTTTAAAAGTGAACCGAAGACTCGATTATAAAAGTATTATTCAAGTAAAAATTGCGTGTCAATGTTTCCTCTTCTTTCATACATGATGTATCGAATCGATATTCGTTGTACCTATCAAATAATATCAGTGACCATCGTTCTGTCCATAACGATAATCAGCAACCTCTTTCGATGCGTAACATTTTCATGAATCGGACATTAAAATTTGGGCTATGAAAAGATGTATTTTGTTTGGAACAAAGAAACGTCAGAAGCAATATGTTATATCTATCTATCTATTAATTCGCGTGTATTCTGCTGGCGGTTTGTTTTGTCGAGGGGGGGGGTCAAATTGGGAAAGCCCTGCTATTTTCTTATTAGACCAGGTTCTGCTGTGGCTTAGATTTATTGCCAAGTAACTTACTTAAGCTATGAGGTGAATATATTGCAATGTGTGTTCTAAGGATGGTTTGTTTCACGAAGGAATCCCTGTCACTTTCGTACGGGACACACTGACTCAATTTCGATTAATAAATTACAGCACATATAAAACCCAAGAGGAAAAATAAAGTCGGACACACAAAATATACAAAAATAAATATTAACATCACATACCTAAAATGTAATTACAGTAAAATTTAAGTAAAACGAGTACTCTAAGTAGACTGAAATTATAAGCTATTCAGGATGTATTTTGTCATAAAAAACATCTTTCGAATCAAACATTTTTAACATAATGAATATGTATTGTTTTGCAGTGGAACTAAATTCCTTTTACTTCAGCGCGTCATCTTTCCATATTCACCTGTGATCCTACAACTGGAATATTTGTGTTCCTCAGTTCTCTTTCTAGATAAATTTATCGTAAGTGCAAACATATGCTCTGGAAACGTCCACGAGATGATGAATCACTATTAGTGGAGATAGATATCGTTTGCTTCAATCATTAAGCGTTTCAAGCACATCGGAAACTCAGCTCAAGATACCTAAAAGGTTATTCCTATAAAGTTGAGTCTCACTTTAATGTACTGCTCACAACATTCAGATAAGATTTTAAATATGAATTCCAACAACAAGTGATATAATGAATAGCGAAATGTGAATCTGTGTTATGCAATGGGCAATGACGTATATAAGGGGTAATTTATATAATTTACATAGTAGTTCGTTTTAATTTATATCATTTGAAGCAGATAGCAAGTTTGATGCAACTCAAGAAGAAAAATTGCAATTTAGTTTGTTGTATTCTAAAACATGAAAGCATAAGACCGATAGAAATTTTATCTAAAAAAGTACCATTGCTATTATTGCTACGTTTATCCTCTGCATGAATGGGTTGATGACAGAAGACATGAAGAGAATTCATACGATTTCTGTTAGCATATGCTCTGATTTATTGCTGAAGATAGCTAAGAAAGAATCCAAAGTTTTTCTGTAATAATGAAAGAACTGGCATAAGCGTCCATGGAAGATAAATCACAAGAAAATATTGCCATGGTCAACGTATTCAGCTGTGTTAAAGAATGCTGCAATATCCTATTGAAATAATGCCTCCTGATGAATTAAAATACCTATTATCACTAATGCAAAGATAATTTCCTTATCAAATAACATGAATTCTAAATTTTTCTAAATTTACAAAAAAATTCTAAATTTTAGAAAATAATTTAGATAAATTATTTTCTAAATTTTGCTTCTGAAAGTGTAGAGAATTTATCAAATAGTAACTGAAATATTTCTTTATTTATTCATCCGGAATTCCCGTAGCGTGAAATGGATGTAGGTATTGATCGTCTTGATTCAAATCAAATTTTCACTTTAAGTGTTTGGAACTTGGCATCAGGCTGACCTTTCGTCGTCTTGACGTCTGTATCCAATGTTGAATACGTGCTGTGCTGTTCCATTAGCAAAACATGGAAAATTTGTATAAGCCTTTTCGCATAATCCTTATCCTTTGGGTTCTGTCTAGAACTTTTATTACGTGCATAAATCATACATTTACGCATCCAAGTAAATGGTTTATATTGTACATTATCAGTATGTGATATCGATGAATGGATAAAGGTTTCGAAATAATCATGCAGAAGTCTCTATAAAACATGTACAAGATTTAAAACTAAACCCAAAGCAGACCTCAAAGTGACAAGTCAAAAGTCATTTATCTGGAAAACTAAGCATCGATATAGTTGCATCCCATTGCAATGAAGAGACTTTGTTCGCGTTATTATTGATCTATATCCATCAGTTGTTCTTTATGATTTCCCCTTTATGAAACGATGAAAAGGTTAGCGACCCAATAACGTATAACACAGAAATTGTAAATCCTTAACAATGATGCAGCACCCTATTCTGTGCCCAATTTAAACTTTGTTTCAAAATTGTTCAGTCTCTTTTGTCAGTAGGCAAGATTGTTTTCACCCAACACAAATTAAGACACTGCTTCGAAAGGGAAAAAAAAATAAATAAATAAATAAATAAAAAAGAGATGAGTTTGCGATTTATTTCAAACCCGACTACCTCACTCCAGCTTAAGCTTAAAACGTAAAAGTTAAGCGCTTAATAGTGCTGTTTTTTCCTCCCTTCTTTATTTATTTATTCATTCACTTTAACATAAACAGATAAAAGCTAGCAAAGATAAAAGATTATATCCATCACAGCCCATGTATGTCGGAGAGCGGTTACAATAATTGCCTGGAAGTGACGCGCTTTTCACGCTTGACGTCAAAATGAGGCAAGCAGCTACGTGTAACGGATTACAGCAGAAAGCAACAATTAATTCTTCTCTGTTCTCCGCCAGATGTCGTTGGCACGGATTTAGCGTGTGATGGACGAGCTAAGCACATTATTATTGGATGGGTGAGCATGAAATGCTGCTTCCTTGTGTTTTACATAATTGTCCTTCTGGGGGTTTTTAGAAATTAATAAACGCTCGCTTCAAGCCTATTATGACCAAGATTTTTAATAAAATTTCTCCTATTTATCTGGAGTTAAGGTGCGACTACACTTTGATGAAATTGCCTTAGGTCTTTCACTTTTTATTGCGATAATTATTTAACCCCTCGAAATGTGAATTTTGACGTTCCTTTACGTATGAAGTCGGCGATTAAAAGGATTTTTCTCAAACAGCCTAAATAAAGACGCTAAGCATCTACACACCCACCTAAGTGTGCAAGATGTTAATTGAACGTATTAAGTTTGACGTGACTTTTTTTTCCCGCCACTTAATACTTCACAGATCACGAGCATCTTTAAATCACTCCCTCTTTCTAAGAGAAAGACTGCTCATTCGTCTTGGATCTTGCAAATATGATGATATGAAAAGTGATCTGAAAGATGACCGTTTTCTTTTTCAGTCTAGACTAGATTTAGTTGTCGAGTATATATTATTTTAATTCAGCACATTTTATATCAGTGGTTTACGCAGAATTTTCTTAAAGGGTGTTAATTATCAGTATGCTATCACGTAATCAAAAATTCAAATAGACGAAAGTAGCCAAAATTAGTGATCAGTGGCGGCTCGTGGCTTGAAATCGTGGGGGTGCTGCAACTTTCGAAATATACATACACACTGTAAGTACAGTGTATACGTGTTTCGATAAAATATCAAAATTATGGTAAAAAATAAACATGAAAAAATATTGTTTATTATCGATAAAATTATACAGTTTTGTATTATTCAAAATTACTTAAAAATAAAATCCATTATCATAACCCCAATAATGTTCTAAAATAAAAACAATAACAAATGTTATGTCTTTAATTGTAATGTCCAAATATTTAAAGAGACGGAGTAAACACGATAAGCACTACGAACACTCTATTACTGGAGCAAACTGCATATAAACAACAGTGGAACGTGCGACAGTGCAGCATTACGCTAATAGCACGTATCTCACTATGACGTGCATATGCTTGCGCGCGTAGCAATATGACACTGTGTTAAACACAGTGCTGCTAGCGTCCTTCGCCCTCCTAAGTGCTACGAGATGGATTTTTATTATTTTTTATACAAAATAAGAGAATTGTATAGGATTGTTGATGATAAAATTAAATACTACAAGCAGATATAAATAAATCAAGAAATATATTTATTTAAGGGGTGGAAAGAGGGGAAAATAGTTCCACTGCATAAAGGAGGATCCAAGACTACTGTTGCAAATTACCGACCGATCAGCATATCAGGAGTCGTTGTCAAGGTCTTCGAGAAAGTAGTCAAGGAAAAAATACAGGAATGGATTGATGAAAATGAGATACTGTATGGGGGACAGCATGGTTTTGTGAAGGGTAGATCATGCCTCAGTAACTTGCTCAGGTTTTATAACAAGGTGACGGCTGAACTGGATAAGGGTAATGGGTTTACAGTGATACTGCTGGACCTGGATAAGGCCTTTGACAGGATGGATGCCACATTAAAGTCTAATCCGTAAACTGCAATATATGGGAATGGATATAGGGTTGGTGAGATGAATAAGAGGGTGGTTGATGGAGAGATACCAGAGAGTAGTTTACTCAGGAGTAGAGTCCAAAAGACGGCCTGTGACTAGTTGTGTGCCGCAGGGTTCTGTTCTTGAACCACTGCTGTTTAATTTGTTCATTAATGATATAGGAAAGGATCTGAGAGGAACGGTTCATTTGTTCGCCGATGATGCAAAGTTGGGTAGGGCGATAGTGAATGCAGAAGATGTCAAAATTTTGCAGGATGATTTGGATAGATTGGAGTTATGGGCTAAGGAGAATGGATGTCAATTTAATGTGGCGAAATGTAAGGTTATGCATTTTGGGGTGAAAAGATTAGCAGCAGTATATCACACTGGTGGAACTGTACTCCAGGAGATTGATGAGGCCAGGGACTTGGAAATGTTGGTGGATAGGGAGTTGAAGTTTAGGGGGAACATCGCAAAAGTGGCTAAATCAGCTCATCAAATCACTTGGTTGCTGAAAAATACTTTGACGAGCAGAGATAAGCAAGTTATTGTTCCTCTGTATTGAGCCTTGATAAGACCTCATCTCGACTACTGTGCCCAGATTTGGTCACCTAGGTTTCTTCTTGATGGGGAGGAGGTTGAGAGGATCCAGAGGCGAGTGACCAAGATGATAGAAGGTCTATGGAATGAACCTTATGAAAACAGGTTGAAGATTTGTGGGTTGCAGAAATTGATTGATAGGCGGAAAATGGGAGATATGATTGAGACATTCAAATTGCTGAAGGGTTTCTATAGGATTAATTCAGAGGATATTTTTGAGAACAGGACTGGTGGTGGGAGGACTAGGGGACATCCATGGAAGCTGGGCACGAGTGTGGTTATTAAGGGTGTTAGAGCTGGGTTTTTTGCTTTTAGAGTGGTGGATGAGTGGAATAAGCTGCCTGAGTCTGTTATGGGTGCTGTGACAGTGAATGAGTTCAAGGCAAAGTATGATTGATACTGTGTGAATGTCAAATAGTTGTGATGGACATGATGTTTAGGGCCCACCTCGATGAGTCTAAGGACTCCTTGGAGTCGCCCGTAATAATAATAATAATAATATCGAGAAAAATTGGGGGTGCTTCAGTTCCCCAGTGCCTATAAACGACCCGCCCCTATTAGTGATATCGTTTTAATGTTAGAAGTTTCGTCAGAAAGATCTACATCATTATTAAGTGGTTACGGAAAACCACAATATGTATATAAACATCACTGTTTGGTAAGCAGCGATAGAACTGTGAATTATTTAAAAACTTAATTTATGAAAACATATCTTCCTAAAGTTGTTCAAATTCAATGTCTTGTCAAGACCAAGTAACTTGGCTTAATAGAAACCTAACTAGCAGTATGATAGCATGGGCTGCATGCAAAACTTGTGTATGTCGTAACTGCATGGCTATCGTATCTTGGCCGGTTTCGGTCTTCTAGGATTACAAAAGTGGGTTTTTCAGGAGAAAAACCAGCCTCCTATTGAGACTAACTCACCTTCAGTTGAAAAGAAAGCCTTTATAAATGTCTATCAGATTCTAGACGGGATTCGAACCTAGATCTTTCCAACGAGGGCATTAATGACTGAGCAATGAAGGCTCTTTGCAGCTAATAAACTTTTATTTGGATCAGTTCTTTACTCAACGATTAGCATGACTGTACAGAAAGCATCTCCTTTAAACAGACATGCACAAAAACAAGTTCCTGTTTAATCCTCCATTGCGTTGTGGTAATGTAAGTAGTTCTACGCCAAGACAACTAAGACTATGGAGTTCAATGTATTAGTGAATAGCATGTGTTTGTCTTTTGTGACAAAAAGAAAAATCAAAGTATCCGGATGTGAAAAAGAAAGAAATCATTCAGTCTTAGACTAGATAACTCGGCTTTAGTTGAAGGGATCAATGGCTGCCAAACAAAAGCATTATACGCAATGGTATGTGTATAAGAGCTGATAAAATGGAACCTGATCTCGTGCCCACAGAATAAGCAGAAGCAAAGCTATTGCCTTTAAAAAAAATGACCGAATTCATTCACATTTCGTCGAGTTTAATGTTTTTAATTTTCTTAATTATATAAACTTCGGGCAAGCAGAACTTCCTGTTTGTGTGCAGCAGTTAATTGAAGCATTTAAGGAAGGCTGTTCCTGACCCGCATCTCACCGATGTATGAGCAGGGAGTCGGTATTGAAGTCGTATGCCTATACGGAAACCACTGGTTTCTGTGAAGTTTGTAATTCAATGACTGATATGTGTAAATGCAAGGTATTTTTTTATGATCATGCATCAAATGTGGAACTATGACTATTTGAAATTCAGGAATGATTTGAATACGATTCCGGTGTTTTCCACAGAACAAAAGCGATTTACGCATATGCGTGAATCGCTTTTGTTCTGTGGAAAACACATTTTTAAGCAGCACATGTGCAAAATATGCACATGTGCTGCTTAAAAAAGGCCCTCCTTAAATGCTTAGGTGTATTCTAATTTATTGTAACGGTGACTTATACCAGGAATGATTATGCGTATATTGCATCATTCGCTTTTTTACTTATATTAGGAATATAAGAAATTCCCAGAATTAAAAATACGCAATGGAAGTGCATCAACCCATCATGATGTAACAAAAGAACTACTATGGAGTTTATGACGTTGACAAGCCAAAAAATTCAAGGCATGTAGCTTATAAACACGGTCTTTAAAGATAAGATTTAAAATGAGACGATTGGCAAAACACATTAAAGAAACATCACATCACTTGTTATGTTTCGTGTTTGTTACAGTTTTCATGTATGTTACAGGATTATGAAACTACTACTCCCAGATCCGATCAAGATCTTTCAAGGGTTAGTCAGGGAGAGTGAAGCACTGTCCCCCTACAGCAATGATAAAAGATCGAGTTCCGGAAGCATCAACACTACATTATCCTCACTCTACCTGAGAATGGCAAGAAGATCCGTATTTAAAGCATTAGGATTGCAAGCCCACAGCACCGCAAGGTCTTATAAACAAAGAAGAGGAATAGAGCACTCATCAGAGCCATAAACAGGACCATCTATGAGTGAGAGAAAGATCACTGATGTATAGGAGGAATAGTGAATGTGACAGTATATAGCCCTGAGGCACTACCAGCATTGAATGAAAAATATGATGCTCCACTACCACCCACAATGAACGATGAGAGGACCGCAATCCACTCAAAGTGTAGGAGGGAAACCATAAGATGTGGCTTTCATACCAAGCTACCATGTCCATCAAATACCTTAGAAATATTAAGAGTGACCACTTGATTTTTCTCCAAACTCCGTAGCTTGTGTTCAAAAGTGGACAAGGTTAGTTATGTGATCTGCTATGAAGTGGAATGATAGAATTCATACTAGTGATTACTGACCAATTGGCGAGTCTCCAAATAGTGAAGCGATCAATAGCAATAGGCGAGTTTTATGGTTGACTTATCACCCTTTTTGCAGATAGCTTGCTGTCAAGCTGTTGGGTAAATATGACAGCTTCTAACACCGATCTTGTTGATACAAGATGGGTGTTAGTTCTGGAGCCCAAGTTGGGATACAAAGGAAGAGATATCATCATAGCCAAGAAACTTGTTAGTATCAAGAATATTGAGCATTTTTCTGATGTCCTTCAGAGGAGGACAAATATGGATAATCTGATGGAATATTGGTCGTCTAAACAAGAGTTGAGCGAAAAGAATAATGCTAAGAGATGTTACTGTCAGGATGCAAGGAGTGGAATGGAATGGAAGTTCTATCCCACATCCTTGGTTAGCGGTCAGAAGGCTCGACTGTCATTTCAGCAACCTTAGCACATTTGGACCTTACAATTGTCTGGTTTGGATTTGCTGACTTCATTGCAGTCATTACAAGCAATAGTATTAAGCTGAATGAGAGGCTGGGGTTCTGACTTAAGCCATTGGACGTACCGATTTTTAACTTGAAATTCTTTGGCACATATTTTGGGGGAATTAGGATAAGGATCGAGAGTTATGAGTGAAATAGCGAATGCAAGCGCTTATCGAAGCGATAATAATTCCGATTTTTTAGATCGGAAGCAATAATCAGACCATGAAGACGAGAAAGAAATCCTGAAGGTCATCCCGATTGGCATCGTTGCAGTAGGATACGAGACTGTCTGGGAGAAGGTCAAGCTGCAGAAAGGCAAGCAGGAGCAAAGTTATGGTCAGATTTGCCAAGAGCAAAGATGATTACAGGGTACAGGGAGAATTATAAGAATTATAATAATTAATTCTGACAGGTTAGGGAACAATTGTATTAAATCAGTATTCTGAAAACAAACAGTTCAGCTTCGTCTGTGTAGCTGGAGAAAAGAAGCCAATGGAAGTTAAAATCTCCAAGAAAGATTGTCTCACAGTTGTGGTGTAATGTATGTAACAGACTAGGATAGCGATAGAAATAAATGAAAACAAAAAGTGAGGCAAGGAGATCTTGAGCCAAAGTATCACAAAGGAGATTCCGGTTTTGATAACCTCGGCCATAGGATCAGACCTAACAGTCCGTCTCCTTCTTGCAAAATGTCATCATGTATGATGTAATGTGGAAATCTTAAATGAGTTATTACTAAATTTTACAGAGAAATAAAAGTATCTACCACCTTTTTACTCTTTCGTATGTGAGATTAATGCATTCTATCTTCTCGTCTTTTTTAAAAAAAACAAATACTGTATATTTTCCGTCTAGTTTGCGTGTACATTGATTCTACCACTTTCACCATTAGTTTAATGGTGAAAATGGTATTCCTCCAGGATTCTAGTTCATCTAACCAGCGAGCAGCACGCCCCTTCTTCCGACTGAGTACTGCATACGTCACTTGATCCATGGCGATTTACATACGACGATAATGAAAGTTGCCGAATTGCTTTTGAAGTTAACACACTAAACTGAGTTTCATCAACGATTACGATCTACTGCAGGCATTGACAAGAAGTCCAATTGGGAAAAATTCCTGGTTCATGATGCCAAATTCGCCATTCTGCTGTATGGATGCGCACTTTTATGAACTCCAAATAACCTCCCTAAGAATATTGGAGCAACTGGAGATGATTCGAGTACTCGCACGTGGACTGGTCATGCTATTAGAATGATTTCTTCTACCAGATGTGGATTACGCGATGTTAACTGAAACAATGAACCACTTTATTCCAAAAGCTTGCAAACGCTGCAATCAAACTCGCTCTTATTTAAATCTGTTTGCATTATATTCCTCACGGTATTACATTATGAACTATAAATGATGGACCCATCACATACTATTATTCTGAACGCAATATTTAGTGCAGATTTCATGAACTTAAGAGATGCCTTCATAAAGCTCAGATTAGATAAACCCGAGATTTCTCTGGAATTTTCATAACGCTTTTTTTCGGATTTTATACCTCCCCCTGACAAATTCCATGTCACAAAACTTTGGGTTAACTTTAACAAATTTCATAGCAAATAGTCGGACAAGGAGATAATGAATGTTTAGACTTAAATTTGTGAGACTTTAAAACGACCTACATAATAATTTTTTTTTAATTACATATATACATATATATATATATGTGTGTGTGTTTAAATAAAGGGGGAGGGAGTTAAATCCTTTCCTGTGGTATATTGGTTATCATTACAATGCAAATTTACATTCACACACTATATTAGCGTGAAATAAAATATTATTTAACATTTTAGATATCCCTCCCCTATTAACAATATTACAACTCTCTCGTATCCCAAAAGGCAAACTTGATCCATACTATTGATATAAGCAAATTCATGCGTGCAGGCACAGTAGAAGTAAGTTCAATTGTCCCATATCCATAGAAGTTAATTTCCTAACTTTGTAAAAGCTGACTACAGAGATTTTAAACACTGAAAGACCTCATGAATAAACTTGTTGAGAAACAGTGGTGGTAAAAGTCTTGGGACAACCTTTGCATACAGAAAGCAAAAGATACTTTTGGTGATACTGTATTGTTCAGCATATTCTAATGTCATTCCAATAGGTTATTTCTTTAACAGTGTTTAGATTTTATTCCTTGTTCCTTGAATCTTCGTGCTAATTGATATTTATCGAATATTATAAACAGCAAAGTCGGCTAACGATTTTCTGTTCCGCACCAAATTGATTTCTGTATGTGCTACCCGAGCTTGTGTTTTCTAATTTATAGTGAGTGAGTGCAGTTAATTATTAAGCGCATTGGAATGCGCCCTTGACTACCAAAAAGAGTCATTAAAATCCTGTTCAATATATCCCACTCTCCTCGGGAATCTGGAGGCTTCATCGACTACCGCAGGGCCATTAGCCGATTACAACCACAAACAGTCAGCGAGGTGGTGAGGGTTAGACATGCCCCAAACATTAACACTGCCATCAATCATCTCATTAAACAGAGGGTGAGCACCGATATTACAGTTATATCATCACCTGTATAAGCCCGAAATGGACCACAAGATCAAAGTTGAACAATATCTGCAGCAGAGGTTCCTATGTTTAGTCTCTCTCTCTATTTGTATATCGCCTCTACGAGTCACAAAGCTGATACTTTGAATTTTAAAAAGGCAAGAACATGTTCTCTACACTGCAGGTTTATCTCATTGAGACTATTCCTTCTCATTATAATGGATTAACACAGGATTAAGTTATTTTATAAACGGAGTAATTGGGCCATAAGTAGATAGTACACACACATTTGTACATTAGTACAAATGTGTGTACTATCTAAATACAAATGTGTGTTGTTTATATGCACGTTAAGTCGATCTGCAGTTTGAACGAATGTAAATACTCTATCACATTGAAAGAAAGTAAAATTATATGACAAAAACATCCGCTATCAATTTCTGTTAATCATTACCACGTATTCTTAATAGAGTATAAAAAGTATGTTTCTAAACTCGTGACAATCTTGATCAGAAGATGCCTGCGTTTCATAATTATGTAAGTAATTATACAACTTTCAACGTGTCACTTTTCTCTTTCTAAGGGAAATATTAGGATCGCAGTAATTTATAATTTTTTACATTTTCCCTCATTTAGTCTTACAACACGATAAGAATTGTAATAATTATAACACAAACACCGATCTAGCACTGCCAGTCAGAGTTTTTCTTGAAAAATGGTGCAATGTTGAACAAACTAAGTTAAAAGTTCTATCAGTAGCTCTAACAGGCACTTAAGCACCCATGGCCTTCCAAGTATACTTGGATTTCCTAACCGTAATACAAAGATAAGGGGGTTACCCCTATAAGTTTCTATGTCTGTAGATATACGTGTTCAGGGGGCCGGTTTGCTTGTTTTGAGGAACGAAAAACCCGAGTTCCGGGTGAAAAAACCCTCCGCCTCCATAGAACCCGACTAACTCACCTTTAGTCGAAAGAGACCGGTCTTTCCGACCAAAGGGCTTCGTCTATACCGACTGAGCTACTTCGGCATGAGGAGCTCTGAGCTTTGTAGCAACATCGGCAAAGATGAACGAAGCAAAACGGCTTCAGAATTCAAGTGCAGATGTCTTGGGAACTAATGTTATAAAATGATTAGGTTCTAATAAAGACATTCAACTACAGTTCATTTCGTTCATGAAATCTCTGTAGATACAATGATGATTAAAGGCCATAGCGTGGGATGGAGGGGGGGGTAGATAGAATTTATGCTTTATAACCACCAAGCTGGGTGGCTGGAAGAATAAGATAGTTCTCTCAACAACAGACAACTGCGTGTTCGAATTCGACTGTGTCATGGACGTTCATTGAAATGTTTAGGCAGTAGAAGATTTCGTCTTAGCGTGACTCCACCACCTTACCCCACCCTGCTCGAGTCTTGAAGTGATTCGGAAAAAAAAAAAAATGTTTGGCCTCTATTGAAGAATTTGCGAATTATATGACATCTTTGGCATACAAGGTAATAATGCGGGCGAAATTAACATAAAAATGGAGAATATGCAGGCGTCTGTCCTCTTGTATTCTGTAATTACAGCTGAGATTTAAGTGCGAGATAATGCAGCTGATTTTGGAAGGATAGCGCTTCTGAACTCGATCGAATGCTGATATGAGCATTGCAATATCCAGTTTTATACTTGTCAACTTTTTTTTTTTTTGCAGAAGCAGCACGAAATTGCGAATGATAGTTTAAACTGAACAATAGAAAATAGGAAGTCTGCATTTGAGTGTGCGCAGAAGATGTGGAAAGAAAAACCATTAAGAAATAACGGAGAAGTCTTAACCAGTATGATACTTTTCACTTATTGTAAGTATGATTTTTAGAGGCTGCTCATCCTCTAGTAGAGAAACATTAATACTTGGGTGGATCTGAGATTTGTACATTGTTAATTATGTAAGACGTAGCTTATAAAATGAAAGAAAATATCCCAGTTTTTAAATAATAAGACACCTATAGATCTGATACATTTCTACAATAGAAGTTTGTGACTCAAAAGTGAATGTCCTACAAGTAGGATGATATCCTCTGTAGTGACAAAAGACCATGCCCGCGTGACCTATATAATTCTTATAAGGAAATATGCTGGACATTAGGCTCACGACTCGCTGTCTTCTTCTGAACTATCTGTCGTATGATAAAGTGTTGCAGTCCTAACCGCAAGTAAGTTTTTAGAAAAGTCAAGTATGCTTGAGAAGTTTC
Source organism: Typopeltis vanoorti (assembly GCF_054136105.1). Classification (NCBI taxonomy): domain Eukaryota; kingdom Metazoa; phylum Arthropoda; class Arachnida; order Uropygi; family Thelyphonidae; genus Typopeltis; species Typopeltis vanoorti. The sequence continues at coordinate 63,592,480 of NC_143573.1, read as the reverse complement.
AGTAGCCAAGGTCACTGCAGAGCGTTGTCTTTTCCAAATAAGACTTCAGATTATCCACGCCAACAATATCAGCGGGCCCAGAAGATATAGGGATATCTGAAAGTTACTGATATTACTTCTCTCCCACACACTGATGGAAAAGTTTTATGAAGGTGCTTTAAATACTGATGTGTGATACATACAAACTGTCTGGCCACAAAACAAGGAAAATGGCAGATTACAAGAGATGGCCAATCATCAATGATTACTTAAGCATTATGTTTTTAGAGGAAATGTCAAAATATGCGCCGATGTATAGATTAGACAAATTACTTATATTAAACGGTCAAATTTGGTATATCCACAAATCCAGCGATAAAACTTCGAAAAATAACTGTTATACGTGAATATTATTGTGCCAACATAGCGCTTGAATTCAGCGATTAAAATCAACCCATCAGGCTACGACCAGCTACTTCGAGGAGCAAAACAAAGCTGAGATTACAAACCAGTTGTCACATAAAAGCTGATAAAAACTGGAATTTAAAATAAAAATGCAGCAAAAAGAAATCGATACATAGATGGTGTTTTGTAAAGTTAAAATCATTTATCCAAGATTTTACTATAAGAAGTAAAAAATGGGCCACATAAAGTAAAAACGATGAAAAAGGAAGTCAGTGTTTACGAGGGAAGCAAATATATTTATGATTCGCAAGTACGCAGTTATAAATTGTCAATTCATATTAGAAAGTTGCTATTGGATCAAAAAAACGTGTTGTTATATGAGAAGAGAGGTAGAAAATATTGGCTAAAAACATAAGTAGTCCAATAATCGTACTAAGGGAATCCTCTGTATGTAAGATAATTTGAAAAGTGTTCTGCCATCTGTTTCACTATGAAATGGAATTTAAGGATTTCTCGAGAGTGTGATATTAAAATCATGAACTTAAACATCAACAAGTTGCACATGAGATAATGTGTGGATATAAAAATGTTTTCAGCAATTTTCGTTATGAAAAAGGAGACCCATGTTTAATTTTGAAGAGCGTTTTTTACTTTTGTTTCTTTGGAAATGTTGGACACGATTCATCGACAATATCCACATGATTTGAGTGTGACGAAAGATAAACCGGAATTCTACTGGAATAATTGCTTATTGAGAAAATATTCTTATATGCAAAGCTATTAAATATTTTATTCCTCACCTTAAATTCTTTCCTATTAAAACAAACGAAATATTGTTACACACAATCAGCTGCAAACGGTCTTTGTGTCAGCCTCATACAAAGCGATACACTAGTTAATTAAGATCGTTTAAACTCTTGGTTTTGGTATATTTTAAAATCGCTTAGTAGCAACTGAGTCAATGATATCGTCCCCTAAGACAATATCTACATTTTGTAGTCCAAAAAGACCGAAGGTATTATTCCAGGCTTTTCGGACTACAAAGTTTTGGACTACATAGGAAATGCCCCATCAAGAGGCTAAAGTATGGCTTTTTCTTTCTGCCAAAGAAGTATTTTCAAAAACTACAAGGAAGCATTCATAAAAACAAATAACACTCGATGATTACACGCCTAACTACGCCGATATCGCATTAATAACTTTAATTAATACTAATTAAGTTTTTTTTAATCAACCAAAGACTCATTCTCTATTGGCCCGCATTTTTGTAACTGATTTTAATATAAATATGTATCAAACTTTAATACTGGGGATCCTATAAAAATTCTCCCCTCTTCCTAAGTCTATTTTTTTCTAATCTAATATATATTTAACACAGTCTTAAGTTTTCTCCACCACCAGCACCTTTATTAGCATTTTGGCCTTTTCTTTTCCTCTAAGCATCTCTGAAAGAAGAAAAAGATAGAACGAAAAAAAAAAAAAAGAGCCTTAATTATATTTATAACTACCTTAAGTAGTTGTAACACACAAGACTAGGCGGTAAGTAATGAGCCCGTTTTCTATCGTCCTCCAATCACGAAGCAGTTATTATTAAGCTGTCATTTATCAATGACGCACGTGTCACCATGGTGACCGGAGCAGATCTTGGGTAACTTAGTAAAACACAGAGAGTATTAAAAGACGCCCACAAATTGCTGTATTGGCATGCAAAAAACCTGGCGATAGGCTAATTACAGACTGATGATGGGTGCCTAGACATGATGGTTTTTTTATAAAAACTTTAATTACAACGGTAATGAATCAATAGAGGGTAGAATGGAGCTGTTAAGGATTTCGCAGGCGGTATTTTAAAAAGAAAAACGAAAATCGGTTGCTTCTCATTTTGTCGTCAAACATTAACTACAAGAAATTTTCTTGTGCGTTTACATTATGTATTGACAGCGTCGTCATCGCAAACTATTATCAGCGGAACTTTTGGAAAATTTCTTGAAGCAAGGATAAATGGTGGATGTTAAACTTCGTAACTTTCTTTACCACTCTTTTGTACATTGATGTCCGACTAAAGGATTTTAAGCAATTAAAACAAACATCGATACAGAAAGCTGTTTTAAGATATCGAGCAAAAAAAAAAAAAAAAATAGAAAGAAGGTGCTTCTAAGCATTGGGTACAAGTACGAACGTGGAATAAAATAGAATGAATAAATAAATAGAATGAGGATGTTCTTATATTTCGCAAAAAATCTAGAAGTAGATCACGATTTGAATTATCTCCTACTCCTTGGATTCTATCCAAGAACTTTTTCTTATTACAGTTTAGAGCCACGAGATAACGACACCTGTCTTCCCCATAAAGTCTTTATTCATTGTCGGCCTCGAATTCACGATCTGTGATGGCCGACAAGAAGAGATCAGCTGCCTACAATCTTCGAAAAGTTAGTTAGGGCTAAAGGAGCTCTGCTAAACCATTTGGGAATAAAAGACAAAGGAGAATTATTTTAAATCTGACTAGATTTTAAATAAATAAATCTCTAATCAATGCACTGTTCGGTTATCGACTTTCATACACCATTTCTGGTTTTTAATAAAGATAAGATTTCTATGAAAACATGTTGAATAGATAATTCCTCTTTTAAGTCTTAAATTTTATTTGTTAATCATAATTACATTACGTGTTCGCCAAATAATTAGTAGAATTATGTTGTTTCAGTTGTGTCAAAATCTCGCCACTGCTCTTCACCAAGTAATTTCTGTAATCCTGCAAATTTCGTTTTTCTCCCCGAATTTTAGTGGTAATATTTTATTATTGCAAATTATATCACGTTTAGCGAATATTTTATTATATCACGTTTTATTACTAATTTTCATGAGCAATAATCCTGCAAAAAAAGATTCACGAGACACGCAAAAAAAAAGTTAAATTATTAATAATTTTCTGTACTAAGATACACTTCCAAAAAGGAACTCAGAATAATCAGTTTTATATTGACTAGGATTAGTTTCGGATAAGTATCATCAGTGATACTTATCCGAAATTTCGGATAAGTATCATTCATGAGCAGATGCATATGTTGAACAAGTGTCGCGAAAAAATCTGGCACAAAGCAGCAAGCTATAAAATTAAACAAATTAAGTATCGTGTACAATGAAAAAAAAAATAGAAACAGAAATCTTAAACGTTTGCAATAAGAATCGTGTTTCGAACATAACTTTAAATGTTTCCTTAATGAGATTTACTTTCCTCATAAGAAGTATTCTTAAGATGTCTTCGCGAGCACAATGAATCTCTCCGCGGCAGTTACGGCAATCCAACGCCATTAACCAAAAAAAAAAAAAAAAAAGTAGGGGGGGGGGGGTACGCTACACTAAGACGAGCCTAAGATCCATCAATCTGAAGACGTGCAGTTAATAAAAATTAAATGACTCTGACGTGATGTTGAGATCAAATTTCCGATTTAAATTAAAACCAGTTACGCAGTTTAATCTCTCCGATGACATTTCCGTACTTGACATATAGGCGTTAAGTCGTCGCCACGTACAATTCAAGAGTGTGCGATTACAATCGACATCGTCATAGCAAGCGACAGGAGTGATAAATGGGAAATTTCTTAAATGGTGTATGAATGACGACATCGCCGAAGGAAAGAACACTTAGAGATGAAAAGACCTGTGGAAGACAACTTGAAGTAATGTAAGAGTACCGAATAAATAGTTTCACGTGGAAGCTGCGCTCGTAAATATTATGTGTTCTTGCGTGGCTTGATATTAGCACGGCTTTATTTATTCCAGTGCGAGTTCTCTTTAGTGACTATTGCTCCCAGGAATTATTCTCAAGAAGATTTACAATTAATTCTAAGTTTGCTTACTTTGGCATTCCGAAGGCATTATTTCATATAAACCTGATAAAATTAATAAATTAGCTGTACTAGAAAAGCATTAATTGCATTATCATTGGTATCATTATGCGCGCACTTACCTAGGAACGTGCACCACTTGCTAGATTGTAATGACTACAATGACACACGCGAGGTTACGTGTTTCATTGTAGTCATAGCAATGAAGCCACTCTCTTGCATGACCTTTCTTCAATAAAGGTATATCAACTGATTTTTATCCATTCTCTAGGCCATGTTTCCAATAGCGTTTAGTAAAGCTTTTAATATTTATAAATTGCACTAATTTTACAAGAATAAATGAAGGCCTACGTAATGAAAGTGAACACCTCCAAACACTACAAAATAAATATTGAAAAATACAGTGAGGGACAGACAACCATTAAAAAAATGCGTTGGTTTGTATTATTATACAAATATTTGTATAATAATACAAATTTGTATTATTATACAATAACCTTGACTTACGACCCTATCGAAAATGTTCTGCACTTAGGTGGCAGAATATTACAATTGCAGGCACAGATTGTGCAGCAATGACATCGAATTGTCCGATACGGCAGGGTTGGCGATTGAAGTGAGCACAGCTCTTAGCATGTATGTTTATTTGAATATATTCATATAATCATGAAAGATTTATAAGCATTTATCTTCTCACTACTTAAATGAAATTTTTCATACAATCTATTTACGAAAAGAATTTAGGGCGATGTAGTGACACATTCTGATAGTTTTGGACACACTACCTATTTATGTAAGAAACAGATTAATTGCGTTAAAATGCATAAATGATTAGTAAAGAGTATTGCTAGCAAAGTTACCTCTCTCTCTCTCTCTCACACACACACACACACATATATATTCCTTTCGAAACAGATACTTAACAGCACAACACTGTTCGCTATTATTGACATCCAAATAATAAAAATTTAAAATCGTACTATACAGAAGTCACAAATACCTCTAAGCAGATATGATAGCGCGTACGGGGAGATCAAACTTAGCAGCATTGTTATATTTTTTCAGGAGGCAGAGTTATCCAGTCTCAGACAAAGGTGGAGATTTTTTTTTACTTCTCCACGAATTGGGAAATAAATGGCAGCTTCAGAAAAATTGAGTTTTTGCCCAAGATCACTTTGCTGCTGATTGGAATCCCATTCGACTTATCCAATGATGTGCAGTAAAACGTCAAAGCTCACTCGATTGTCTTGATATCTTTCTTACATTGCTTCCCATCTGATGAAGATAATGAGAAACTGTTGTTGAAACGACTTAGTTTTGGTATCCATGTTTATTTTGTAACATTACATTTCTAAGCCTACTTTTGGAAAGAGATCTGTCCATTACCGCAGCTTTTAAACAACAGTACAGCAGTCATTTCAAAATTACTTTGCGATAAATTAAGACATTGATCTACTATAGTATTCTCTCCCTTAATTATTATGAAGAATTATAATGTACGATCTTTTAGACAAAGATATTCTGCGAGTGTAATCTTTATGACGATGTCACATTAATGAAATGCGAACTGAAAATATGAATAAGATTAAATATTAAAATAGTACTGCTGGATTAGTATATCTCAGTACTCAAATTCCTTCTAGTCTTAAATTTCATGGCAAAGGAGGACGGCAACTATATAACCACTCGTCGGAATCATAAAAATGTCAAAATGCGTCAACGAGGTGGGGGGTGTTCGTAACTCTACATACTGTTCGCACAGATCACCCATGTTTAAGGTGCAAACACCTACAATTCTATTAAATTGGGCTGAATTGAGTCCAATTTAGCTTCTTAAGAACTCCACGTCGAAGCATTAATCTCATGATACGTCAGTGTAGGAATACTGAAAGGGATATTACCCCCCCCCCCTCCAAGTTAAGTTTGAGAGAAATAGTTACAAAATTGGTAATGGAGGAGAAGATACTTCGAAATCACATCAAAAACTAGATCTTTGCGAATTTGTGATTTTTAAAGTATTTTTAACGTGACATTTCGAAACAAACATTTATGAATGACGTTGTGATAATTTTGTTCGAGCGGATGGATTTGTTCTTGAAATTCGTATTTTTGTAAAGTAAATTTCCAGCAGTCAGTCAAACACTCCTAAATTTTATCACACATATCACATGTTTATCAGCATGCGACTGATGACTCGCCTTCATTTGAAACGAACTGAAGAGGAACCTTATCTCCTCGTGAAACAGAATTTCGAACTTGCGTCTATCAACCGAAAAGCAAATCTCTCAAGATCCTAACATTGTATTAATATTACCGGAGTACACCCTATGTCCAAAAAGAAACCGAACGTTTCGAAAATAGAAACTAGTGGCGCAACCTCGTGTATCTTTTTTTTTTTCTCGAAAGCGGCAACCTTCGTTAGTGTTGTGTCAACTGTTTATGACATTTGTTTCACTAGAAGCCGAGTTATAGTGCCAGTGTGTTTTGATTAACGGTCGGAAAATGAGTTTCAAACAGAGAGCTGCGATTGACTTTTGTGTTAAACTTGGTAAAAGTTTTAACGAAACGCATCAAATGCTTCAAAAAGCATACGGTGATGAATGCTTATCCCGTACTCACGTTTACGAGTGGTTTAAGCGATTTCAAAGTGGTTGAGACGCTTGAGGACGACGAAAAGCTGGGCCGTTCAAAAACTGGGCTGAGCGAAATTAACATCCAAAAAGTGCGTGATTTCATCAAAAAAAAAAAAAAAAAACCGAAATCGTCCGTGAGATTAATTGAGGATGAATTGGGGATTCCAAAATCAACTGTCCACAACATTTTGACCGAGAGTTTGAGCCTTCGCAAATTGAATTCGCGATTTGTTCCCCACAAGTTGACCGACCACCAAAAAATGTATCGAATTGAACACTGCAAGGACCTCATTAAAACCGCTCGTAAGGACTCAAACTTCCTTGAAACGATCGTTACTGGTAACGAAAGCTGGTGTTTTGAGTATGAGCCCGAGACAAAGCGCTAGTGCTGAGTGGAGACCACCAGAAGAGGGTCATCCGAAAAAAAGTCGCTTGGAGAAGTCAAAAGTAAAGACAATGTTGATTTCTTTCTACGATTCCAAGGGCATTATCCACAAAGAATTCGTTTCTCCTGGCCAAATGGTCAATGATGAGTTTTATCTCGAAGTTTTGAAGCGATTGATAGTGAGAATCCGTCTCGTACAGCATGAATATTGTGACGACCGACCGTTCGTCAAAACACACCGTCACTCTTGGCACTATAAGTCGGCCTCTAATGAAACAAATGTCATAAACACTTGACACAAAACTAATGAAGGTTGCCGCTTTCGACAACAAAAAGGAACAACAGGTGGCGCCACTAGTTTCTTCTATTTTCGGAAAAGTTCTGTTTCTTTATGGACAGAGGGGGTTGTAGGTAATAACTCAATTTTTCAAGTGAATGCTGGTTTACTGAAAAACTGCCGGTTCTCCCACATTTGTGAAAGCCTATCTGGACAAGATGGATAGTTTCTCGGTTAACGTACGTTATGACAATTAGAAGTTTGTCATACCACCAAGCTCTACAAATAACGTTGAATTCAAGCCAAATACGAAAGAAATAGTCCAGCAATGTTATATTTTTGCGATTCATTTGCTATATAATATAAAAGATATTTCACATTTGAAATAATACCTTTCTCCTATCGCCCGGTGTGCATTTTGTACGATTTGCTTTCTTATAAAATACTTATCCAGCGTTGTTAGGACCACTTCCGGTTTTTACAGTCCACTTCCATACGGAATTTTCTACGGCTCAGAAGAATTCAAATTTCGAAATAAGACTCCGCCCTGTGATGTTCGTTGTGGAGAAAGTCTGTAAACATTATTTACGTGGTATGCAGCTGCATAAAGAATTTTCAACGGCTAGGAGAGATGCGAAATACACCCTCTCCTCCACCGTCTGATTTTTCTTTGAAGAAAGTTTAAAATATATTGAATCGGGAAGCAGCTAGGAGAGCACTACAGGTCAACGCCGCTTTGGCCTACGATTTCTCGTAAGATGGCAAACCAAAACGTCAGACGTTCACTCAGAGGCGCAGCAGGGAACTACACAGACTGCGGACTGCCACGATAGGGGGATAAGCTCCATAAAGAATCATTCCTAATCGACAATGCAAACAGTATTAGGAAAAGTCATGTATCGTGCAAAAAAAAAGCGATGAAATAAAAGCGCTTGATATTAAAAAGAAAGAAAAGTTTTTTAAAAAATAATGATATGAAATTAAGCTCCACGTATCCCTAAGGGCCTCTAAAACGTTTAATGTGAATAGAATACGACAACACTAACTTTCCACACAAGTGAATAGAAGCATCTTTATTAATTCCAAAAAAGTACGCTGTGATTAATTTTTTTTTAATCATAGATTTCTAGAAATTATTATCCATCCGTGATATAAAATACGTTACTATTACAAAAATAATGAAACATATTGAAAATAAATCTACGCTCTCAGTGCATTTACGACCGAAGCAAGTAAGCCTGTGAAAATAATACAAACCTGGTGCATTCTTCCGCTGATTTGTCTATTTGTGCAAAGTAAAACTCGAGATAGATTTTGACAGAAGAAAAAACTTTTTCACCTCCGTATGAGACCGGGTAACTCACCCTTATCTGAAAAACTCTTATATAAACGTTTCTTCGCCTTATAAACGGGATTCAAACTCCAACGTTTCAAACCAAAATGGCATTTGTCGAAACCAGCTAAGATTCAGTGTAATAAGGGGATGGTTTGGTCTTTTGATAACGGACCATGCTATACCCATCCAGACGTATATAAATAAAATTAATATAAAGAGAAAAAAATTGCTTTTTTCGCAGAAAAATTAACTACTAAAATAAAATTTTCGAAAAAAGATAACTCAATTAACATTAAGGTAAAGTCATAACAAAAATATCCTTTAAAAAAACTAAATATTTGAATAATAATTAGAACATTCTTCCAATACAATAACATTAGCGAAATTCCTCTAAACTTAACGCACACCCTCAGATTATTTAGTTTCGATGCCAAGACATCACTACATTTATGCAAATATGCATTTCTGCGAAAACTTTTTTTACGACGGATAATTTACCAGCTTTCTTTGATCTCCCGATGGTACGTATTATCAGAATTCCATTGTGCATGAACACAGATTACTTTCGGTGCAAAAAAAAGAAGGAAAAAAAATTGCCGTACGTTTTCCTTCCCTAATATGCGTAGCTTTTTAGCGTCGGAGAGTAATCAGCGCCCTCTTCCCATTTTAAATTTTTGTAAGTGGAGAGCAGTTTTAAGACACGAATAATCGAAGAAGCACTAAGATAGAACTTCGATCACATTTTCTCCCCTCGGCGTAACTTTTTTTTTTTTTTTTTGTTATCTTCTTATCTCTCTTTCTGCTAACTTTTAGAGTCACTTTAGGTTTTCTTGTACCGTATTTACCTTGGTATCCACACATGTGTTTTGTCCAATCTCATTTGAATGACATCTTGAAACTTTTCCATTACGAAATCGACAACACGCCTTATGCTGTTTCTCTCACGAGCGCCTCGTGAGCAACAATCCTATTATAACACCGCTGACAATAGAGTCAGAGCTAAAATAGAAAGAAAAAAAAATAATATAAAAAAAAAAACACACTGAAAGCTTTGTGGTGGTGGGGGGGGGACAAAAAAAAAAGAACCACGTCCATTTTCAAGGGGGTAAACGACTTTTGTGGACAGCAACGAAACTAAACGCTACTACCAGAGCTCCGCCTTCGGGGCTGCCATGAAAACATTAGAAGTCCCCCCAGAACGCGCCGCGTGTGTCACGTGCACATGACAGGTATGAGGATGCTCGTTACCGAGTCTGCTTGCCAGTGACGTGCCATCAGGACAAGATTAAAGGACTTTGAATCATAGACCGCAGAGTTGATTGGAGGATGAGGGGTGGATTATGGAGCATGGGTGCTGTGCTACATGAAGGATGCGGTGGAAGAAAGAAGAGAACAGCCTGCGACGCCACGGAGAATCATCTCTCCTACTGACGATGTGTGCGGAACACTAATACAACTCGGAGGCATTATTGGATGTGTGCGCAGAAGAAAGAGGATACCATCCAGGCAACATGCACAGTTGAATATTAACGAACTTATTAATATTTATAACTGCTTCTTTTCATACGGATAATTGAAATCGTGATGTAATCATTTTCTTACTATTCAGCCGTCAAAGTTAGCCCCGGTAATCGAACTGGGGAAAGAACTTGTAAATATTGCATATAAATTAGCGGCTTTTGTGCACATCGCAACCACAACCAGCAGTTTTTTCCTTCTTTCCTTGAAGATAGTATTAGTTATATAAAAATGCGAAGAAAGGCGAAGAATGCTTTTGCCTATATGACGTTTGTCCTAATCGTCAATGTTACGGAAAGGAGGGCGGAATCTCATGACCCGATAGTTTGGCGTTGAGACTCTTACTGCAAAGTTTAAAATAATAATAATAAATAAACTAAAATTAGGTGTAGTGAAAGTCGCTGGACCCTATAATGTAAATGTGTGATGACATTCTTTGATTTACCTTTCTACGCAGTCACTTTTATTACCATCTAATTATTAGATGAATATACTGAACCCCTTCCACAAATAAACGAATTAATCACCTTTCTAGACCACCAGATATAAGAACAATTCCAGGTTCCTTCGCTATAGAAAGAACGAAAGAAAGTTGACCCAAACATACAACCTCTACTCCAAAGCATAGGCGGCAGCGGCACAAGGGAGAAGTCGTACCAGTGTTGAACAGAGAACGGACAGATTGCTTATGTTTATACGGAAAGAGATCCAAGAGTGATTATCACATTGTCAAACAATCATACGTGCACAGTAAAATCACTCAGGAAATCGAAAAGTGTGTATTATCAACAGAAGCTATGAACGAGCCGCGAGAGTAAGCAATAAGTTGCAGGTCACAGAAGCTAGCACAATGGAGCTGTGCTCGCAGAAGTTGGACTCCGGAAGAGAGAAAGAGAGAAAGTGTTCACCTGAAGTGAGGAATCATGTTGTTCACTATTAGCTCAGCAGTAGAAGAGCGGTTGTATTGGCTTGCTACTTTTCACAGAGTATTAAGACAGTCCAATGATCGGAGGTGTCATTTCCATACCGGGCGGCACTACGCGTGAAGAAGTAATTGTACTGCAACAGGACTACATTTTCAACACAGCATACTCCTTGAAAATCTAGCATCTACATTAACAAATTGTCTCAAACTGTTGAGAATATCGCTAAGAGAAAGAAAGTATTGGTTGGTGTGAAGAGGAGAAAGCGGTGAATAAATGTCCATTTTTTTAAAATTGAATGACACATTCTGGTTTCAGAAATAAATTTTAAAAAAATGACTGAAAACGTACAGAATGATCACTGATTAATTCACAGAGAAATATGTGAATTCTTTGAAATGCAGTAGGAAGAAACTGCTATTTGTGTCTCAGTGCGAAATTGCCGCATATATTTCATCTTTATTATTATTCGAGGTAGGTTTCATTTTGACATCGTCTTTCCTAAAAACACCTCTTTGAAGTTGTAAGATGTGTTTATAAACGTATTCTATGTTTATGATTGAATTTTCCTTTCATTGTCTTTGATGATCTATGTCTGATGAGCCTCTGAAACTGCAGAAATCAATCCACAAATACTGAATCAAAGTAGATAAATTTTCTTAACCTGAATCCCAAGTTAAACTAGAATCTCTCGGCGATATACATCCTCTGTCCAAAACGAAACCGAACTTTCCAAAAAATAGAAGAAATTAGTGGCGCCACCTGTTGTATCTTTTTGTTGTCGAAAGCTTCATTAGTGTTGTGTCAACTGTTAATGACATTTGTTTCATTAGAAGCCAAGTTATAGTGCCAAGAGTGACAGTGTGTTTTGATTAACGGTCGAAAAATGAGTTTCAAAAAGAGAGCTGCGATTGACTTTTGTGTTCAACTTGGTAAAAGTTTTACCGAAACTCATCAAATGCCTCAAAAAGCATACGGTGATGAATGCTTATCTCGTATTCGAGTTTACGAGTGGTTTAAGCGATTTCAAAGTGGTCGTGAGACGCTTGAGGACGACGAAAAGCCAGGCCGTCTAAAAACTGGACTGAGCGAAGTCAACATCCAAAAATTGCGTGATTTCATCAAAGAAAACCCGAAATCGTCCGTGAGATTGATGGAAGATGAATTGGGGATTCCAAAATCAACCGTGCACAACATTCTGACCGAGAGTTTGGGCCTTCGTAAATTGAATTCGCGATTTTTTTTGAATTCTCAGTTGGCATCATCGTTCGAACATTGTGAGACAGTTTTTGAGCAAAAATCAAGTTTGTGTGTTGGATCACTCGACGTATTCACCTGATTTAGTACCCTGTGACTTCTTTCTCTTTCCCCGACTTTATTTGTCGATGAAAGGAAAGCGATATGATACCATTGAAAACGTTCATGCGGCAGTAATCACGACTCTCAACAGTATCCCAAAAACCGATACAAAAAACTCATTTAACGAATTAATTGACCGTGCAAAACGTTGTATCGAAGCTGAGGGAGAGTATATTGATCGAAATAAATCATTTGAATAATTATAATTGGCCTGCGTTTTATTTTCTATCAAAAGTTCGGTTTATTTTTGGACAGAAGGTGTAGTACTGTGTTAAAGTACTACACTTTAACATTTGAACATTTTTTAAAAATTAAAAAAAAAAATAGCATTTTTTCATGTACAATGTTAAAAAACACAAATGGCACTTCACTAAAATACATAAAGAATTAAAATTCCATCCATAGAATGAACAGATGTTTGTAAACAGAAAACAGCGGAACTTACTATCGCCGATTTTTTTTTTTTTTTTGACAAGATTATCAGATTTTGAAATTCTAAATTTAAGAGTTCTTACATTTCGTTTAGTCTATTGTATTAAGTCGATAAAATAAATTTCTGCCATTAATCATTATATGTGATATGGTTTACGATTTGTTATGGAATGAAATAATTTAAACACTTAATTTATTATATTTGATATATAATAAAAATTATTTCTGTAATAATAATTTTGAAGAAATGATTCTAACGTTCTGTTTTTGAACTCCATTAACCAAAGAGATCTTACATCTTATATAAAAGATAATTTCTTCAAATTATTTTATTTGCAGTTTTATTTATCATAACGAAAATAATAACATCTGTCACTGGTCGTTTTAAATATTTAAAATAAAAGAAATACAAAAACAAAGACCGAATAATCATTATAATTATTCGTATTAAGGTAAATTATAATTTAACTTAATGCAAAATATGAAATATTACTCTCATAAGCACGCAGAGATGAGTTGAAGGGGGGGGGGTGGTAATTTATTTTATTTTTTATGCTTTGAGTAGGCATAGCAGTATTTTATAAAAAGCAAAAAGTTTCATTTATATAATCCGCCCCTAACACGGTTTTAAAGTACTAGAAAGGCATTTGCTGGAGACAATAGGAATACACAAGAAAAAAAAAAAAATCGCAATAAGAAATGGAAATAAAAATGGAGTAAAAATAGCATGACACATGAAATGTCACCAGTGCAAAATGAAGATCTCGAGAAAGAAATCCCTGACTTAATCAGCCCAGCCACTTGTTCCCTCTTTTACTGCACACCCTTTTTGTTTCAGCTAATAAGTTATTGCTTTTCCTGAGTTCGCTTATTTCATGGGTATTTTTAATCGATTTTAATGTTCTTCATATTCGCATACGGATATATCGTATGTTTTTTCAATACTTCAGAATATCACCGCTAGAGGCGGGACATCCTGTAATTTCCCATTTTAATTAATATTTTTGATATATATATATTGTAGGCAACTTTTTGATGTTAAAATACCACATGATAAATTATGCTTTTCATTTAACTACTGACTTGTTCATTTAACTTGTTCCCTCTTTTACTGCACACCCTTTTTGTTTCAGCTAATAAGTTATTGCTTTTCCTGAGTTCGCTTATTTCATGGGTATTTTTAATCGGTTTTAATGTTCTTCATATTCGCATACGGATATATCGTATGTTTTTCCAATACTTCAGAATATCACCGCTAGAGGCGGGACATCCTGTAATTCCCCATTTTAATTAATATTTTTGATATATATATATTGTAGGCAACTTTTTGATGTTAAAATACTACATGCTAAATTATGCTTTTCATTTAACTAATAAATATAGTAGCTATAGTAAACTACTAAATATATAGTAGCTATAAATTTTTATTCAGATTTAATAGTTTGTAATAATAATAAAGATGTCATGTAAACTCCGATACAAGCTTTCGCCTTTGAAAACAAGCCATGTTAGAATACCAAGTTCCGTTTTTGAAGCTTTCTGTTGCCTTGCAAGGTATATTAGTGCGAATTATATCAGTTACCTTCTATCTCCACTGTATATTCTTGAAGACGAGATCCATTTTTCGGGATAAAATTCATCGCGATTGTTACGTGCCGATTTATATAGATTTCTACAATGGATATATTAATTTTTGATATGAATGTAATATTAATAACAATACACTAGTGACAGTGGAGTGTCGACCACGATTGCTCATCCAATCAAAATATGGCATTTTTCAAGAACTGTGTATTTGAATCTATTAGACTGACCCAAACAAATTCGTTCTATGTTATAAGTGTGGGAGGTACAAGGGACACGGAGCCGTCTAGAATGCCACCACCTTAAAACACGCTACGAAAAATGGTAATAAAAAGCACATCAGCTATTCGCTGGTCTGTTGGAATTCGAAATTTACGGAACATATTCACACCGCCCAAGTAACCCTAATCTCTCTCCCCCTACTATAGACGCCCCTTGCTCTTCCCTCCCCTAATCCATCCGCTCCCCCCCTCTGTTAGTCACTTGGGCCTCTCAGCATCCCTAATATGCTCGCTGCACAAGATCATCCCGTTCTCGATCCGAAACATGCCATCTGTGACTAAAACTGGCAAGTCGGCATTACTTTTCAGTTCAGATGTTGCCGCGTAAATGTTCTTTCCTGACCACCGCTCTCTTGAATCATTCATACGTACCTACACGTTATTGCGATCGTAACAATGACTTCAGAATGCCTGCGAAGCAGCTGCATCATTGTTACCATTCCGAGTACAGGAGTAAGTTGGGCACGAGAGCGCGCGCGCTCGGGGTAAAAAAAAAAAAAAAAAGGAAAACTGCCAAAGTCACAGATATCTGCTTCTTCGCACACAAACAGACGCACGCACGCGCGCGAGGCGGTGATTTACGTAACAATTGCAGTTGCCATTAGAAACGCTCGTGCAGTTGGTGTAAGCAAGTGCAAAAGTGTGAGATGCTGAACATCGGGCTATTTCAGCTTCCAGTAATGGTGCTGTATTGTAATGGCTTCCTAAAGTATCTTCCCACACACGTGATGGGGATAAACTTTTGCTAACGGCTATGGTTTTATTGAAGAAAAAAAAGTTTAACATTCTATTTTTTTTTTTTTTCCCCGGCATATCCATGCGTTGTTTGAATTTAGTGTGTGGAGCCTAAATGTCAACAGTCTGTTTATTCTGGGTGTTGTGTTTTAGTAGATGGGCTTATGTTTACATAGCATAAAACGGTGTGTTAGGAATATGAGAAATCGAGATGGAATTAACTAGTCTTTGACGTTCAACGAGTTTAGAACTTAAAAAAAAAACCTGCCTTATTTGTAATAAATAGCGTATCAATATGACTTGTTTTTTGAAACAATTCATCTGGTAAAACTTTACAGCCCAATGATCTTCTAAATTTATTAATAATCCTGTTTAGCATTTACCCGACAAATCAGTTAATACTAAATCATTCATTAAGTGATTTTTTTTTCCCAGCAAAAGAGGATGCTATGCTGAAAAAAAATCTTTTCTCCCTAAAATTATACATTCATCTTCGAGTGTGTGGCTCGAAGGATTTCGGACCAGAGTTGAGTCCGTAATTTCTTGGGCATATTGTGACGCTGACGTTATGGCGAATTTTCTACTGATAAGTAGTTGCATATTTAAAAATAATAATAATAATAATAATGGAATGGAATGGAATGTAAAGTACGTGATCCAGATTTCGACACGGAGCAACGAAGTAGGATTGGGGAGAGAAGAAGAATCGCAATTTGGGTTGTTAGTATAACTTATAGCAGCTAAAAGACAATGTTTGGATGGGCGAAAGATACTCGAAAAACGAACAGCTAGATCAGTGAACATTACATATCGTACAACCGCTAAGGAATTTTAATGGAAGATTTGAATCTTCACGCGTCAAGTCTTGCATTTCTGTGAATCTTATGTTGACCTATGACATTTAAAGGGGAGATCACATATCTGCGCATTCGATTGGTAAATACGCGTGTGTCCACGCATGTATTTTGGGGAGGAAATGACCAAGAAAGTAGTCAGACTTGTTGAAATTATGGACGAAACAGCTAAAGCTATGATTGTGTTCCTGTAGTTATTTAGTCTGTTTTGGGAGGAGGGCGGCTTACTCACTGCCAGTTGAAAATGTTAGAGAAATGTGGACAGTGCAGAGACCAATCGTTTTTATCTGTTTTAATGTGAATCCCATCCTGTATTACGTTAGTTTAATAATAATCGGGGTGACACTGTTCTAGACTAAACACTGAACTTTTTTTTTTAATTAGACTTCAGGCGTCCACTATAAGTGGGGAGATGATTTCATACCACCGGGGTAATGAAATTCGTCTTCCAAACATCCACGCCATTGTGAGATTTAAGAGCGTGTTGGTTGGACGAAGGTGCCGATATTTGTCTGCCAACTAGCTGGTAGCATAGTGATTTTAATGTTTTATAATCCTGATATCGTTTAGCAATCCGAAGCTAGATCAAGAGCATTGATCACGGATTGAACAGAAGTCGATGACGGAGTTTAAGAAGTTATTATTGGAAACTAAATAAGTTAACAGTGGGGGGAGAGGTGTTTCTCGTGGCTAGTGAAAGGAAATTGTAGAAGGAAGCAGCGAGTACACTGATGGTGTACGCACCATTTAAAGGATATAAGTTCTTTTCAACTAAAAGAACAATTTATTTCTTAAACTCCACAAATGTCAAAAAGAAATCAAAAACTTACTAACATATAATCAAAAATGACAAATTCAAATACTTAAACAATTAAATGTACATTATGGAACCCCTAATGTACATTTTTATCTTATCACTGATGACAGACACATTTCCATCGGATTTTAAGAAGGCCGTAGTTGTACCGATTTACAAAAAGGGAAACAAAAATAACCTGAAAAATTAGTCCGATTCCCCTTCTACCGGTGTTTTCGAAAATAGTAGAGAAATTGGTAAAAATTAGACTCGTGAAAGTTTTGGATAAAAACAACTTCTTTTCAAAGAATCAATTTGGGTTCAGAGAAAAGTTTAGCACAGAACATGCTTTACTGAACTTCATAAACTGTGTTTGTATCTCCCTAGACGAACATAAACTAACATTAGCAGTATTTTTAGATATACACAAAGCGTTTGACACTGTATCCCATTAAATTTTAATAAAAAAGAAATTAGAAGTCATAGGAATATTAGGTACTGCCTTAAACTGGTTCAAAAATTACTTAAATGCCAGATCACAAATTGTAAAAATAAACAACAGCTATAGCAGCTCCAAAACAGCAGACTGCGGTGTACTACATGGGTCTGTCTTAGGACCAATTTTATTTAATATTTATATCAATGACTTCTGCAATCTTAAACTATACATTAAAATAAATACTTTTGCAGATGATACAGTACTAATTTTCTCTACGGACACAGCCGAAAAAAAAATGCAAACCATAGTGAATGGTGATCTTTTGAAAGTAACAAATTGGTTCCAGTCAAACAAACAAAGTTTGAATGTCTCAAAACTAAATATGTAAATTGTAACTTTCGAAATACAACTGGGATACGAAATACAACGCAAATATCAAAAAAGATGCTTTCCTTAGTATATATAAGGGTTTAGATATATAGTTCCTAAAGCAAATGAAGAAGCAATACACAGACATACTTATTTAACGCCAAAAGTATTCAACACACTACCTTTAACAGTAAGAAATGAAACTAACCCAAACAAATACAAAACTCTAATCAAAGCGTATTTATTTTCACACGGAAATGAGGATGCTCTGTTTAAATTAACTGTATAAATGATTCGTTTTTGCATATTGGTATTAAAAAGATCAGTTTTCAGGTGTAAAATGTAAAGAATTTAAATGCTATTTAACTACTTTGTTTTATTTTGTTCCAAATTAATGGTATGCAACTTTCTCTGTATATATTAGCATGTCTCTTGCAATCTTATGTTATAATGATATATAATGTGTATATGATATGAATGTGCATGCATATATAATGATAACGCAGCATAACTCATTAAATGTCTCCATCGATTCTTTTTTTTTTTTTGTTATGATAGTATTACTCTTAATGCTATCATATCATTAGCACAATCCCTCGTGTAAAATAGCTTCGTGGATGAACTAATTATCGGATAAGCTCACCTTGTTAGCTGAGAATAACGGTAGAGAAGGCATGTAACAAAAAAAAACTGTTACTGTCTGTTTTATACGTTATCCATCATCGAATTCTTCGCATACAAAATCCTAAATGTCTCGAATAATGCACTCACATGAGATGATATTCAGCATTTTCTGTGTGGATGCTATCGCACCTATGATTCTGAAACCAGCCGTTTTTATTACGTCATATATAGAGCTATTGGACGAATGCAATGTTTCTGTTGAAAATAAATGGGTTTCCACTAGCGAAGCTGAAAGATTTATTTCTTTGGGTTATCCATTGCCTTTTATACATTGCACATTCATCATACTCGGGCTCTATCAGTGGAAGTCTTTAAAGGTGTCGTTGAGAGTTTACAAAAGATGAAAGGAATTTATCAAAATATGAAAGGAAACGCTCAATAGCATTCACTAAGACTTCAACGAATGTGTGATTATTCTTTATCGTGTATTTGATTTCGTCGATAGTAGCGAGTTGAACAAATAGCGAGGGAAGATGATTCAAGTACTTCGATTTCGAGGCTAAGACGCTTCCTTCATCATATATAATCAGCATTTCTTTGTCGCTTTGCTCCCTGTAGGTGCAGTTGTTTGATTACGCCAAAGCCAAGAATGAGGACAGTGTAACGTGTCTGTTGATGTATGTGTGTTTTCTGGCTGGTTTATCTGCTTCACAACGGGGGAAAAATGCAATTTACGAGACGGAAAAAAACCTTCCAACTCCATAAGAGATCTGCTAACTCACTGTGGACTGAAAAAGCTCTTCCAAAATATCTCGAACCTGTTAACAGTATGATAGTTCTCCCAGCTATGCTTTGGGGGTTTAATGATGATATCATTATATTTTGATAAACTAAATACACCCTCTGTCCAAAAAGAAACCGAACTTTTCGAAAATAGAAGACATAGTGGCGCCACATGTTGTATCTTTTTGTTGTTCGAAAGCGGCAACCTTAACAACTGTTTATGACATTTGTTTCATTAGAAGCCGAGTTATAGTGCCAAGAGTGACAGTGTGTTTTGACGAAAGGTCGGAAAATGAGTTTCAAACAGAGAGCTGCGATTGACTTTTGTGTTAAACTTGGTAAAAGTTTTACCCAGTGGTTTAAGCGATTTCAAAGTGGTCGTGAGACGCTTGAGGAAGACGAAAAGCTGGGCTGTCCAAAAACTGGACGGAGCGAAGTTAACATCCAAAAAGTGCGTGATTTCATCAAAGAAAACCTGAAATCGTCAGTGAGATTGATTGAAAATGAATTAGGGATTCCAAAATCAACTGTGGACAGCATTTTGACCAAGAGTTTGAGGCTTCGTAAATTGAATTCGCGATTTGTTCCCCACAAGTTGACGGACGACCAAAAAGTGTATCGGATTGAACACTGCAATGACCTCATTAAAACCGCTCGTAAGGACTCAAACTTCCTGGAAACGATCGTTACTGGTGACGAAACGTGGCGTTTTGAGTATGAGCCCGAAACGAAGCGCCAGAGTGCTGAGTAGAGACCACCAAAAGGGTGGTATCTGAAAATAAGTCGCTTGGAAAAGTCAAAAGCAAAGACAATGCTGATTTGTTTCTACGATTCCAAGGGCATTATCCACAAGGAATTCATTTCGCCTGGCCAAACGGTCAATAGTGAGTTTTATCTCGAAGTTTTGAAGCGATTGATAGCGAGAATTCGTCGCGTACGGCATGAATAATGTGATTTAGGCATCTGGTCACTTTTGCACGATAATGCACCATCTCATCGTTCGAACATTGTGAGACAGTTTTTGAGAAAAAAAACAAGTTTTTGTATTGATCACTGGCTGTATTCACCTGATTTAGCACCCCGTGACTTTTTTCTCTTCCTCCCGACTTCATTTGCCGATGAAAGGAAAGCGATTCGACCCCATTGAAAACGTTCAAGCGGCAGTAACCACGACCCTCAACAGTATTCTAAACACCGATATAAAAAACTCATTTAGCGAATTAATTGACCATGCCAAACGCTGTATCGAAGCTGAGGGAGAGTATATTGATCGAAATAAATCATTTGAATAATTATAATTGGCCTGTGTTTTATTTTCTATCAAAAGTTCGGTTTCTTTTTGGACAGAAGGTGTACAATGCACTTTTATGATACACTTAGCGTCCTTCAATGTGTTTCAAAAAAAGGCATTTTAGCGATTTTTTTTTTTTTTTTTTACCTTCGGTTTAAAAGAATCAAAAATTAGGAGCTTACAGTCATAATCACACAGTGAACATCACCAACAGCCACCACGTCTTAATAACACACACACACACACACACACAGAGTTGTTATGTGATCATATGTCATAATCTTAACCCATAAATTGAACTGTGTTACGAGGTGCTACCAGAAGTTGCAGGAATGGCCTCGAGGGGGAGCCACATAGCTACTAGTATGACTTATCATTGCTGATGATGGCTGGCTTTATTTCGCTTCGACTGTTTCTTTTACATTGAAAGAGGTTGTGCGCCAGGAATTCCATCTTGCAGACGACATTCACTACTATTTACTGTGCAAGTTCTGTCGAAAACAGTTTTCTTGATAAGATTTTTAAAATTGTCTCATCAAAGGATGCTTTATACATCGAAAGATGTCTTCTGCTAGGTTACAAATGATGAGAATCTTATCTTTATCCTTAATACTTCAAGTTCCATAACTTCAATAATTATTGTGCCAAATATTCGAAAATTCTAACCACAAAAGAGGTTGAAAACTTTTCTCGTGTGAGACTAAAAACTCTTTAGGAAAAGAAATAATAATATAGATTCATTTGATACCGAATGGATTATTAACCAGCCATCGCTACTCAACTTTAAACGCAATCCAGGTTGGGACTAGTTTCCTCTTTCTATGATAACTGTACATCGATTCTTCTCTTCATATTTCCAACCAATGCTCAAGGCTGTGCACCTCTCTGTCTCTCTGGACTGATAACAGTACACTACGTTCCTTTACTTTATTTGCCAACTTCGTTCCAAGCTTCAAGACCTTCCGTAATTGATGACCTAAACACTCCAACTTTATCACTCTTTCGATACTATAAAATTTTATCTATAAAATTTTCCTCCCTCTACCTTAGGTAATATACAAAAATCACGTTTCTCTTAGTCTTGAAGTCATTTATAATTCTAGCTATCTTGGATATTTTCAGTTTCGAAAAGCTTTTCCGCTGAATACATTATGTGTCACATATACAATGTGAATCTTGTACAAATCCCAATACATCAACCTTAGATTACTGTTCTTACATATATCCCAATATGGAATAAAAATTTCCATCAAGATTACTGTAAACTTAAACAATCTCATTTTTTCTGATGACCAAATAATAATTACAAATTCTGAAGATAACTTACAGAAAGATATTTTAGATCTAAATGAGATAGCCAAAGATTATGGTATGATAATATCAACAGAAAAATCAAAAACTATGGCCTTTAAAGGAAAAGATCCAGCAAGAACTAAAATAGTAATAGATAACAAGATTTTAGAACAGATGAATTCATTTAACTACATATGATATATGATTACATATGAAAAAGATATTTTTAAATATTATGTAATATTTAAGTTTATAACAGGTGTAATTAACTCTTATATTTAAACCAAACCTAGTTCAAAAACAAACCAGACTAAAAGTATGCAATACATTAGCCCTACCGGTCTTAATGTATGGAAGCGAAATCTGGACAATAAAATAAAAAGACAAACAAAGATTAATAACAGAAGAAATGAAGTTTATGAGAAAAACTGCAAAGTATACCCTATTTGATCACAAAAGAAACGAAGAAATAATGAAAGAATTAAACCAGGAATCAGTAACAGAAAAAATTGAAAAAACAAATGGATGGAACCCGTTCAAAGAATGAAACAGAAAGATTATCAAAAAGAAGCCTTAAATTACAAACCACTAGGAAAAAGAAAACCAGGACGTCCTCTTAAGAGATTCAACGATGACCACTAAGGTCGGAACAGGCCACTCTAAGCTTAAATCCTTGAAAAAGCATGATGATTCTGACGACGACATATATCCCAAATGCACCTAGAAGTATCTGAAACTGTCAGATCCTATTCTGCCGAACTCTGCACCGTCCTCCTCCATTTTCATTGCATAAAACAAGAGAGGCAACATTAATTTACTGTTCGGTTTCATACGCGTAATGAATCAGTTCCAACTCTTATTTGTCACAGCCTTCGTCACCACGTTTTGTCCAAGAAGTTCGACTATTCAAGAAACAGTTTTTAACTCTTTAGACACTTGACATTGCAGTGATATGCAATAAGTCTGCATTCTCTAGTGTGTGTGTGGTTAATATAAATAAGACGAAGACTGCTGCATAATTTTGATAACACCAAATTACCAACTAGAAGTAGCGACACTTCCTCAACAGCCACGAGTTTAAGTTGTAGCCAGGGTGGAGAAGTGCAATGCAAATTCTTTAACAACCAGTTTGATACACCGTCAGAATGTCGTTCTGCCACATTTCAAAACTAGAAAACGATGTAACTGGAAGAACATGACACCTCAGAGTCATCTTAAAGAAAGGTATCAGTCGCTTGTTATAAGCACTGCAGAATACTTATGGATATTTTTTTTTATTTTTTTCAAATCAAGGTGTATACGTGGTCATCTCCAATAAGCTGCCATGCTAAAGACAAAAGTTTTAGCTATGAATTGTTCCGTTCATGCTTTGTTTTTAGACTTGCTGTTGCATAATACATATCGCTAATCGCAATGCTCACAAAACATACGACTACTTTTTTTTCCTAATTTTAGAAAATCTTGCATGAGATGAAAAGCATCTCCATTGTAGTTCTGGAATTGAACACTGCAAAGACCTCATTAAAACCGCTCGTAAGGACTCAAACTTCCTTGAAACGATAGTTACTGGTGACGAAACGTGGTGTTTTGAGTATAAGCCTGAAACAAAGCGCCGGAGTGCTGAGTGCAGACCACCAGAAGAGGGGCATCCGAAAAACAAGTCGCTTGGAGAAGTCAAAAGTAAAGACAATGCTGATCTGTTTCTACGATTCCACAAAGAATTTGTTTCGCCTGGCCAAACGGTCAATTTTATCTCGAAGTTTTGAAGCGATTGATAGCGAGAATTCATCGCATACGGCATGAATATCGTGACGACCAACCGTTCGTCAAAACACACTGTCGCTATAACTCAGCTTCTAGTGAAACAAATGTCATAAACAGTTGACACAACACTAATGAAGGTTGCCGCTTTCGACAACAAAAAGATACAACAGGTGGCGCCACTAGCTTATATTTTCGAAATGTTCGGTTTCTTTTTGGAAAGACGATGTATAAGAGCAATATGTACACAATTTTAAAATTAGATTGTCATGAAAATGAGAGAAAATTAATAGAATCGTATTGCTCCTTGGTTAAAGTTTGTAATAACAAATGAACTTAAAAAGTAACAAAAAAGCGTTTTTTTTTTTTTTAAACTTGGTCACAGTTACTTCAGTATCCCATGATGTAAAAACATTATGGAAAGGGTCACTACTCAAATCCATTTTGAGCTTTATTGAGGTGTCATCAACACACAAAAATATAAGTTGCAGCTTTGATATAGGTTTTAATTGTTTGGCCAAGCGATCAGAAAGATTGCGAGAAGCTTCACGATTAGTATTGTGAAGTCAACAGCCTCTATATGCATCAATTGCCCCAGTATCTCATAACGAAAAATATAAGACTTTTGCATTGATTTAATCTTTGTATCTTCCCGGGTCTAGCCTCCACTGATGAGACTTCAATATTATTTATTTATTTACACACACATATATATACACGCACATAAATCTTGAACTAGAAAACATCGTTGGAATAAAATCTGTAGCTGTTAGAAAAGAAACGGATTGCGTGGTAAAATATAAATCAGAAATTATATGTGATCAATGGGCATGTTTCCATTATGATTCTAGAAGTGTTTGATCATTCCTATTTAACACAACAGCAGTCGTGTGGTTGTAATTAATTTATTTGATAAATATCTTTCTTTAAAAAAATTACTGAAGAATTTGCGTGTTCCCAATAATCACAATCCGTGTTTGCAAACAAGTCAAGTATACAATTGCGCCTACATCTCTATTTAAGAAACGTAAACAAGTTGCGCCATCTTGTGGGTGATATGGAAGACGAAACGTCATTGTTGCATCCTATCTTTTTATTAAATATTTGAAAAATAATTATAGTAAGAATTATTTTATTTATCCAAAATGTATTAATATTAATAAATAAATGCATTTCAAAACATTTCGAATACTATAAACAACTAATCGCATTGTTCCTGATAGCATTTAAAAACAAATTAATCTTGTTTTCCAGTGAAACGGTTTTTTTTTTTTTCGAATATAAAAATCTTGCCATTTCTGTATGCAAGTGACTAATTCACTTTGAAAAGTCTGATCAAGGTTTTTCGTATACTAGACGGATTCGAACCCAGGTTCTTTCCCACTGAAGGGTTTCATCGACGCTGATTGAGCCATGAAGGCAACATGTTTATTATTTGCATATTTATGGTACGTAATTTACGTACTTATAGTTTGTACATACTTTCATGAATAAATCTGTGTTTGCAATTAATTAGTGTGGATCGCACTGCGTCCATATGACAGTTATTTTGACATCACTTTGTCCCCCCCCCCCGGAAACAGACTCGCTCTTATTCTGAAAGAGAAGCGCCCGACAGTTTGGTTGCTTAGTACTATGATTAGACTACAAGTATTATTTTATGAAATGTAGAATAAATAAGTTTAATTCATTCCAGTGAAAAATGACAGACGACTTACCATTAAAATCAATCAATTACATTTCGTTTGAGATAATTAAACCTTTGATAGTATATAAATAGTGGAAAACTTCATGGTTCATCTCCATAATAGACTGCCGAGCTAATTTGCATTAATAATTCGTGTATGAGAATTAAATAGCAACAAATTCAACCGTGTACTTTATTAATTATTGAAGATGGATCGTGAAACTAATTACAAGAATCACTTAGTTCTATTATCTTTCCGGTTTATATTCTGGGGAATAATTAGCAAAGTGTATCATAATGAAGAGACTGAGTTGAACACCAAACAACGTACCGAAAAAAATTGTTTATAGATCTGAATAATCTTTTTTTTTTTTTTTTTCTAAATTTTTCTTTGTAAAACATAAGGATACACTTGACTGAGCGTCTAGTGCTTCCATCTCGTGACAAGTTTAAAAAGCACTTGTAAAAGTAAGTTTAGCTAATATTTTAGATATTTGGGGAGTTTTAAGATCATTTTGCCTTTTAATACGATTAAAAAAATGCTTGTTAGTTTTTTTTCCTTTTAGATTCATGCTACGATATTTTGAAATGTCAGTTTATTTCAGACATAGTGAAGATATAATCGAGAATTATGAGTAGTTTAGAGGAGAGCTAACTACCTTCGTTGGTGGATTTGCAAAATTCTGTTGTTTTCCTGTCTCGATTTCCCCCCCCCCCCCTTCTCTTGTTGAGATTTTAAAGGGATCGTGCGGTTAACTTTCTAAAATGATGTTTTATTTTACATAGAAATTTCCATCTGTTTTACAGAATCAGGGTTTTTTTGTTGTTAAAAAAAAAAAAAAAAACTTGAAACGCTTCTAAAGCTGTTTTTTTTTTTTTTAAATATTTTAAGGTGTGTAAAGTGCATGATTGCCGAAGCTTTCACACTTGAGAATTCTGGATGCGTAATAGTAGCTAAAGCTAGTATCATCATTGTATATCATGCTATCCTATCCCCCCCCCCCCACACACACACACTCTAAAGTGAGAGAAATTTTTGATAACAGTCTTTGCCTTGGTTATCAAATAAGTGTTCAGAAACATTTTTTCCCAGAAACTTATATTATTGGTTCGTAAAAAATCTGATTATATTTCATCGATACTATTTTAAATAATGCTTAATCGCCACAGCTTGTTTATCAAAATTTGTAAGGTTTTCGGCTGTTTCGCATTCAGTTTATTTTGTATTGCATTTTGATGAGTTTCCTTACCCCCCCCCCCCAGTCCAAAAAAAAAAAAAAAAAAAACGGACGGAGAATACTTGCAATTGTCAGATATAGCAGTCTGTGCAGATCAGATACTGGCGTATTATTATATGAATTTGGAGACTTTTAGATGAAAATATAATGATTAATATCACCAAGACAATATCCGATTAATAAATATCGTAGAAGAATTGGTGCGAATTCTTCTACGATATATGCTCTCCATATACGAAACATCCTTGAGAAATCTTTTAAAAAAGATGACGGATATATCAGAAGCAATGATTATACCACAGAAAACAGACGAAGTTAAGACAGTTCTCTTAATTTTAAGGAAGAACTGAAATGGTAACTATTTCAAGGCAGTCAAACGAACGCAATAATTCGCTTCAAAAGGGGGATGAGAGGTTTCATGAATTAGGCGGAACTCCACCTCAAAAACAAACAAAGGTTGACACAAACGTGTCACCAAAATCGTTAGGAATATAACTATAATTTTTTTTTTAATAATTGTTTTGTCAAGTTCAGTAACTAAGAAATACAGATAATTTGGAAAAAGAGTGCAAGATCTTGACCGATCTTCTATATCTTGTTTCTTTTGCAAAAGGTTTCTTCGAATTCGGATCTAAACATGTATGACCAGCTAAAATCAGAAAACTCACCCAGAGGAGTCTTAACCATTCATAGTCAGTAGCGGTCTGGTTAATTTGCGATAGTCATGTTAAATCAAACTTCTACAAGGCAAATACATCCCACTTTCAGTGAACTTTTTGTTTTATAACTCTCATCCGATTTTGCTAATCTCCACTATCACCTGTGGTACAGCTGGCTCCTATAACGATACTGAAATGACGTCACACCAGATGTCGTCGTGTGTCATATCACTGTTCTGACACATTTCTGTTCTCACACAGTTTTCATTTCTATTCACGATGATAGATCGTTTTCTGGACATGAGTAGTTTATTTCGAAAACACAAGATAAACTGTTATCCTACTGAACAAACAGATACATGATTTAATCAGAGAAAAACAGGACTTGTTTGATAGAAAATAAAATCATATGTCCTTTGATTAGTCGATTTTCTTACACGACAAAATAAACGGTGAATGAGTAATCAAAACAGCGTTTGATTAATCAAACAAAAATCAATGTTTTTTTTATTCAGAATCTGTCATCAAGCGTCAACATGGATTACACATGAAAGTAAACGTAACTGACTAACTCATTTATATAATTACCTATAAATATTTGTAATTTGGACTTCGCTTGAAACACTTTTTAAATTATGGCAACGTATTATGGGAAAAGCTTTTATGTGAAAATATTTAGAATAACATCCAAAGAATGTAGTCGGCAAGTAATATCATGGGATTGTGAAGAAACTACGATGACTAAGGATGTAAGACCCTTCAACTATATCTTAATTGCTTGTTTCTATTGAGAGGGAAAATGGAAAAAGAAGCCTCAGTTTCAGGAAAATAACTGGGCCACCTATGTATGAGACCAGCTAAGTTACTTTCGATTGAAAGTTCTCATAAAAATGTACTTCTCATACTAAACGGAACTGAACTCGAGTCTTTCCAAGTGAAGGACAGGCGTCGATTCGTTCTCCTGACTGCACTATGGATGCGCCAATTGAGTTAAGTTTTATATAGCAAATAGTAAATCATAACTTGGAAATGCTCAAAGATTATATTATTATTATCTGACCACACGGGGTCAAAGGACTCATCGCGGGAGGTCTATACTCTCTCTCTCTCATGCCAAAAGATCATCGAACCGTGCCTTGAATCCATTCAGTTTTCCGCTCACCACACTTCCACGCAATGCATTGCACTCACCAATCACTCACCATGTAAAGAACCTGCTTCTCACTCCCCCTGCTCACACTCTCCTTATACAGCTTTCATGGACAACCTGTAGCCCTACCATTACCTCCCTTAACTCGACGAACTATCTTTTGCGCATTAATCTGGTAACAACCCCTCACCAACTTATTTCTCAATCATATTCTCTCTTCTTCTATTCACAAGGCTCTAAACTGCATTCTCTCAATCTCTTATCTGACATTCCACAAACCTGACACTAACTTAATAAATCTTCTCTGGACCTTCTCCAAAGAAGGCGACCAAATCTGTGCACAGTAGTTCATAGGTGGCCTGATCAAAGTCTTATACAAAGGAACCAAAACCTGTTTGCTTCTACATATCAATGTTCTCCTCATTATTGCCATAATCCGTTGGGAATGTTCCTACAATTTTAGCATGTGATCCCTAAACTTCAAGTCTCTGTCCACCATCAACTCCCAGATCTCTCATCTCATCCACCTCCTTCAAGATTTCTCCATCAATTGTATACTCCGCATCCCAACCTTGCCTAAAAGATTGCAAGATCTTGTACTTTGCAACATTAAACTGATAGCTCCACTCGCAGTCTATTCAAGGGCTATGAGAAGTAGAGCAGATCCTCCTACTCTTCTTCTTATGGCCCTTCTCAACTTTGCATCATCTTCGAACAGCTGCACATCTCCGGTTAAGCTGATCCCAATCATTAATGTAGAAGTTAAACAAGTGGTTCCAAAACAGATCCCTATGGTACTCGTGATATTCCTCTTTCGGGATACTAATCCTTCATATACACAACCTGCTGATACCTGTCCGACAGCCAATCAGCTATCCAACTCAGTATAGCCTGTTACCTAATCCCATCTGTTTCAGTTTAGCTACCAGCTTGTCACGTGGCAGTCTATCAAAGGTCTTTGAAAAATCCAAATACACCACCTTATAAGCATCTCCTTTATCGAGTGAAACATGATCCTCCTCCCTAACAAACCATGCTGCCTAACAAAGAATGCTATTATCAACCCATTTCTAAATCCTAGTCCTCACCAACTTCTCTAATAACTTAACAACCCCGGACACACAGATTGGGCTATAATTGTAGCCTTAATCTTATCCTCCGCCTTTGGGAAGTGGAACAATTTTTTTCCACCTGCCATTCCTTTGGGATTCGCCCTGTTGCAAGATTCGTGTTAAATAGTTGTGCCAAAGCTGCTGTGAATTCCGCAGAGCATTCCATGATGACGCGTGACATCATATTACACGTGGTAATATACTGTCAAGTGATGTTACCTTATTAACATCAAGTTTACTTAATTTCTCATATACTTCCTGCTCATTTGCCATTATTCCCTCCTTTGCCATACCCTCTACAGTCCATCTTTGATCATCGAATAATTCAACCATGTCCTTCGCATCGGTTACCAATCTGCCAGTGCCATCAACTAGCATCCTTCTATCGTAGTCGTTTTCCCTTCTAACTCCCTAGGATTTTTCTCAGCTGGACTGGCGAATTTCTTCTCGTAGTGCACTTTTGCCGAGTTACCTTCCTGTCCTGCTCTTTGTACTCTTCATGCAGTTGAGTATTATTAATTCATCTTGGGTTATCCACATCTTCCAGATTTCACGCTTAATCTCTTCATTCAATTTATCTCACTCCTACCTTGTTTAGTCTGTTCCCTTTTGGGAGCGCGACTTAATTGTGTGTCCAAAAAAGACAGACTATTACGGAGAAAGTCGATCTCCTACCCTCTAATATGTTTGAAATTTTTCGGACATAGACGATGAAGAAAATACATTAAAACGAAGGCATAAAAGATATTTGAAGACTGTTCGTACATCTAAACTTTTTCTCGTCAATATGACCAAACAAGTCCCCATCCTTTGCGTCTAGAAACTTAAAGTGCTTGCTTGCGATGCTTGCTAAATTTTAGCATCGGAACAGAACGTTGTTGTTACTATCATAGTCTTACCTTAATAACCAACTCTAAGTCATTTTTCCTTCGCTTTACTGGATTCTACCACCATCTACACCAAGGTTTCTCAAACTGTGTTCCGCGGAAGGTGAATAGGTGTTCCGCGAGAAGTTCTGGAATTTGTCATTTTAGTTTTCTAAGCATTTTTTAATGAATAAATATTTTTTAGTGGAAATATTCTGTGGAGAATAATATTCGTGAATATGTCGAAAAGCTCAGACCCAGAAAGCCGAATAACATCTGTGTATAATTAATTTTCACACATCGAAACCTTTCAACATTTGGGAAAGGGAACACCGCTGTTTATGACCAGTCATAAAAATTGCCTGCAAGCGGATTATAATAATGGGCGTGTATTTAACAATAAATGTTTGTTTTTTTCTTAACGCTTAGATTTACTCATTTATTTTTTTTTATTATTTATATTTAACTACCTTACAAAACAACCAAGATGTTCCGTTAAAATTTCAGGATTTGTGAAGTGTTCCGTCGTAGGAAAAGATAAAGTAAATTTTTCCACTAAAATTGAAGATGAAGGTAGTCTGTATCCATTTCTCAAATCTAGTAATACTGAATACTTTCTTCGCAAGTTCGTATTGTAGGATGAAAGTGCTTGTTTCGTAACCATAGTGCCGTGATTTTTTTTAAAGTAATAGGCCTGCAGATTTAAATTTTAATATGAATAAGAGACAAGGGACTTTGTTCAATTTTGGTGTTAAGAAATCTCTGATTGAAAGTGTTTGTGACGCAACAGATAGTGAGTCATCCACCACCAGCCATACAAAGCGATCTCCAGGATGTACAAAAGGAGGGGAAAACTATCAGCACACAGGAGAAAAAGTCTGCATTCACTCGTAAGTACTTATAATAATATTATAAATTTTTGGTGATCAGAATGGGATATGTCAATGAAAATCAGCACAAATTAATTTAATGACGTTTATGTTTAATTGATGTTTAATTAATTATTAATTAATAATAAAAATCAGCTAAATTACCAATTAATACATTACAAAAAATAACCCAGGTGTTCCGTGAAAATTTCCGGATTTGTGAAGTGTTCCGTTGTAGAAAATGTTTGAGAAACCCTGATCTACACAATAACCTGAAGAGGTATTTCGTGAGAAACTACATATAAGTCAGTCATGACTTATAGGCTAGCATTTATCCCGCGGTGAGATGGAAAATTAACGATGAATTCTAAACTACAGCCACTGGATGAAGTAAAGTTGGAAGTCTGGCGACAATGTCATTGTCATGTAAGGAGTTTATCGATGAAATAACATTTCATCGATAAAATAGAACTTAAGTCCTTAGTCTCAGGTAATCTTTAACATTTCAATATAATAAATGTCAAATTCAACAATATGCAACATACAGAACTTGCAGCAAAAGGGGAAAAAAAAAAAATTATCCACAGCTGCTAATGAAATGTGTGATGCCTGCTCCAGTCACTGGAGCAGGCATCACATGTTTCATTCTTTGGATAACCTTGGATGTTTCATTCTTTGCATAACCGTCAATAACGGGGCAGCGAAATAATAGACATTGCGGGTGGTCTGATGCTAAATTTAAATTGGGGACACATTTTAAAAAGAAATCCCTATAGTGAATCTTACAAACTCATTTCAGCTAAGCGAAATATAACGAACAGACAGAAAGAACCCATTTTGTTGCTATCAGTTTTGTTGATGGAGAATGTAAATTGCAGGCATTCTTAGTTGTGTATTCCTGTAAGCAAGACACGATAAAAATGTTACGATGACATTTGTTATTTATGCATTTTTTAAAACGGCACTATACGAAAAGATTTCAAAGCTCTTTTCACACCGCTTTCAAAACTGTTTTCGCATATGCTCTTGCGCAGATGTCGAAACATCTTTTCTTAACCGTATCACAATAAAGCTCCCATCAATACGCAAACTGATACTAAACAACTTAGCAAGTTGAGCCATATGAAGGATAAAAAAAAAAAAATGACTGGTAATGTTTACACGTACTCTACTGAAGAGTAATTCGTTTTTACTACGTCCATATCTTGTATGCGATTCGACAGTTTCCTAGTGTTCATATTTACAAGTGAAAAGACTTCTAATATAAAGCTCTGCATTAAGCGAATACGTCATAACATAAGTGAAAGAACTCCTGTTGACTGGCAGTGGCCAAGGCCAAAGATGCATTGATACCATGAATGCCATCAATACCAACTGATCTGTCATTCTAGTTTTAAAAATCTTCACTCATCATTCGCACGCTGTTATTCAAATATATTTATTCCAATAAAAGAGTTAATATTCCAAACTAACTAGTTTGGACTTCAGATTTGATTGTTTTAACCACAATCAGCTATATGTGGCTATAAGAAGATCTGAGATAGGAAATAATTTGGTGTGCTTGCAACTACAGGAAAAACTTAACCGTTTATATATATATATATATATACACATATACACACGAAACAAGAACTATTTTAAATTTATTCTATTACTGTTATTAATGTTGTTATAACCGATAAAGTTTTTATGAACGTATTATTAATACATGACACCTCCAGGGAGTGCACTTACTCCACAGCTCAACCCACCAACTACATTCATCATCTACACCAATGCCATCTACCGCCGACCACTTGTATTTTCACAGAAAATCACAAACATCCATGCGCACGGCGGGATTCGAACCCGCATCCTTTAGAGAGCGGATACGCTAACCACTCAGCCAACCTGCCGGTATTTTCGTAAATTGCAGGGCCCGCTGTTATTCTTTCATCTCATACGTTATTGCCTTTGATTGCCTTTTGGCAATCAGAACTTCTATGAGCAACAAATAAAACCCACATAATTTGAAATGGATAAATTATACATGTGAAAAGACTTTTAATTTTACTCTAATTTTTTAAGAATAATCAGAATTGATAACTTATTTATTAAAAAGAAACAATTTTATTTTTTTAAATAAAAATGTTAATTAATAAATTTAAAGTTTATTAAAAGGAATTTTTGTAAGATATATAGTAAAAAGCGCTTTTGAAAATTTTCTTCTACACCTAAAAAAAAATTATATAAGAAAAATATAACTGGCATAAAGGGTTTTTTGAAAGAAAATGGCATAGGTCATGAGGGGATCAATCGACCGTGAGATGCGGTGATTGATTCATTCAATCCAATACCCCTGGAGGGTAATGAATGGCAATGCTGTAGCCAATGAAGTTCTAACTGAGGCTCGGCTATTGCTGTTACCCTCCTGCCACGATCAGAGCTTTAATTGCTCAATAACACCTTATCCATACACTGTCCTCTACAGATAACGGGGAAGATGAAAAGCATTCTTGCTTCGCCCCTTTAAGCCAGTCCTTATAAGGACGAAAGAAAATTTACTGAGTGATCAAGAGTTAATGTTAAACTACACGTATATTAGCAAAAAGTTTTTTCCTACTTTTAAAATGTTTCCGGTTTTTAAATTTATAAAACTTTGTTCATGAAAACCTCAACTAAACTGGAGATTCTCAGGAAAGTCAACGCGAAACCTATATATATATTGAAAAGGAAAGACTTTTCAATTCTGCCTAAAATAGCATTATTTTCGATTATGGAAAAACCACTAAACGAAGCAAAATTCGAAGAGGTTCACAAATAATTTGACAACTGGCCAGGAAAGATAAAACTTTATGAGACATCCTCCCCCCCCCCCTTCAGCAGTCACAGAAGACAGCCTGGAAGACCTAAGCGACGAGAACAAATCACAACAAAACTTAGAACATTTGCCAAACCCGGAAGATGCGACACTCCAAAGAACACGGGACATCGATCGCTGCAGCGGTAAAAATATCAGACATCACCTTCACGAAAGCTACCAACACAGAGGAAGAAATACTCATACAACCCAAAACGTCGACAAACTACAGAAAAATAACCAAATTCTTAGACAACAATAAATCACCATACCACACATTCGCACTCAACAGCGAGGAAAAACCTAAGAGTAGGGTTAAGAGGAGTAAACGAAACCATATCGACAGAAGAAATCACAACAGACCTCCAAAACAGGGGATTTAGACCAATCAAAGTCAGTCGAATGCATATAGTCCACAAAACGCCCTACCCCCTAATTGTAGTTGAAATCGGTAAGGATCAAAAAGACATGACCTCCAGACCATCTGTGACCTAATTATAAAAAGGTAGAAGCACAAATCAGCAATAACTCAATATCACCGATGCCAAAAGTTTTTTGATGTACAGCGATATTGCAAGACAGAATTCCGTTTGCGTAAAATGTGCAGGAAAGCAGGCTAACGGAGTGCCAAAAGCCACGAAAAATGCGCCAACTGCAGAGGCTGCACAGCGTTTCCCCGAAACCAGAAAACGCAACTCCAAACCAACAAACCCTTACAAAAACGCAGGTCCAGCCAACAAACCACGGTCCCCACAACGACCGGAAGGTCGTACGCTGAAATAGCAAGACCAACCTATCTACAAGACCCCAAGTCAAGAACAAACCACCAACCTCTCCAACATAAGCTGCATAAGAGAAATGCTCGCAGAACTCCGGCAAACCAACAAGAACATCATCCTAAGACACACACACAGTTATTGTTCTCAGCAGTCCTTAATGGATAAGACCAAAAGAAAACCCATCTCGCTACAGGCTGTCAGCTGGAATACCAACGGACTGCCCAACAAAATACTAGAAGTACACGAATTCGCAGCAGACATCATCCTCATAAATGATCTTAACTGCCTACAACTCACCCCCCCTCAAAAAAAAATTCTAGAAACAGACCTAGAATAAGTACTGAACACAGGAAAGCCGATGACCTCAACACTAAATGCTCGACCTGGACTAGTAGAAACGTTAGTAACAACGACAAAATGCTCAACACATACGCTACCACAAGAAATGTGGCAATAATAGGACCCACAAAACCTAATCATTACGGAGCCACAGGGCGACCTGATGAGTTAGACACAGCAAGTCTAAAGAACATACCATATAATTACCAAAAGCAGTCAATATACGAGCTGAGCTCAGACCACAATCTCATCATACTGGTGCTGGACACCATACAGGATCCAACGAAAGACGACAACAACTGGAACAAACTGCCTACACCACTTTAAGAAAAGCTAGGCCCAGTACCGCATACAACAACCACTGAAGAGATGGAAAGAATAGCGATAACCTTCGAAAATCAGATAGCGGCAGCAATATCCTCCATAACAATTACATGGACTCCCCAAACAAACCCCCAGAAGAAATAACACAACAACTCAAAGAAAAGAACACGCTAAAAAGACGATATCAAAAAAACATGGATCCCAGGAGATAAACAAGCAATGAACAGAGCAACAAACCAGGTCAGATATGAATTAAAAGATCACTGCAACCAACAATGGAACAACAAAACTATGAATGATGATGAAGAAAATTCACACCCAAGTACGAAAGATAATCCGAAACAGCAAACCCGAACAGAACCCCAAACCCATATCACCAACAGAGATATACCAGATCATCAAGAAACTAAAGGCCAAAAAATCCCCGGCTCAGACGGGATTACGAATAAGGCACTCAAACTACTCCCTCGCAAGGCATCATGCACCTCGTGGCCATTACCAATGCTTTGCTACGGCTGAAACACTACCCAGAACATCGGAAACTAGCAGATGCCTTCCTAATCCCCAAACCATGAAAGGACGCGCAATTCCCACAAATCTATAGACCCATTAGCTTATTAGCATGTATAAGGCAAGATTGCCGAACACACAATACTAGCACGAATCCAGGAGGCAACAGATAGCAACAACATAATACCTGACGAACAGTTTGGCTTCAGAAAAGAGCACTCAACAACCCAACAAATTTACAGAGTCATTGAGCATATCACTCAAGGATACGAGTGGCACCAACACCCAGGGACAATCTTCTTAGACATTGCCCAAGCATTTGACAAGATCTGGCACTACGGTCTACTCTACAAACTACACCAAGTCGGAATCCCAACACTGCTAGTCCAGCTCATCAAATCATACCTAAATAATAAGAAATTCAGAATAAAAATAGATGGAATCGGATCCTCGGAAAGAAGAATAACTGCCGGGCTTCCCTACTATCTCCCCTACTCTTCTCCATATACATGACACATCTCCCCAAGCTATCACCAACCATCACCACACTCTACGCCGATGACACAGTCATCACAC
Organism: Typopeltis vanoorti; assembly: GCF_054136105.1. Lineage (NCBI taxonomy): Eukaryota > Metazoa > Arthropoda > Arachnida > Uropygi > Thelyphonidae > Typopeltis > Typopeltis vanoorti. Next base: position 63,555,624 of record NC_143573.1, on the reverse strand, counting down.
CCAGATCCCCCAGACCTCAACTAGCTGCCAACAAGCTAGAAATTGCAATCAACAAACGAGAAAACTAGTACAGCAAATGGTGTATCGCAATTAATCCCGAAATTTGCTACGGCTGCAACAAACTAACAAACACCAGAAGAAAAGCAGAACCCGAAACCAACATAGATGTTTGGGGAAATAATACCCTGGCAGAAATCAGCAAAATATCTAGGCGTCCGTCTTAACAGGAAACTAAACTTCAAGATGCACACTGACACCGTCACCACCAAGGCCAACAGTTAACGGTTGGCCTTGGTGGTGACGCACATTTGGGGGACACACAACCGAAAGAAACATTAGAAGGCTACGAACAATTCTAAACAAATGTCTTAGAATAGCACTAGACGCACCCTAGTTCATCAGAAACCAACTTCATCGAGAGACTAAAAACTACTTGGCATCAAGACTTACATGAAAACCTTCGCAGAAAAATTCTTCACAATAACAGAGAACCACCAAAACCAGCTAATAAAACAAACATCTGACTACGGGCCACTTCAAAACACAAAACCAAAAGCCATCTTAGCAAAGTAACTACAACCAACGTAAAAGCTCACAAAGAGAAGGCAAAGCATTCGCACAACATCCCCAGCCTCAAGTAAAAACACAGATAAAGAGTCAAGGACTCAATCCGTCCGCCAAAGAAATTAACATAAGAAAATTAGTGCATTTTTGTGTATGTTTTTAAGAATGATTCATCTTGCTAAAATCACTTAAAGTGCTCAGCAGATCTCTGCGAACTACAAAATAAAAAAGTAATAATAAAATATATTCCAAATTGGCCTTAACCTCCAAGAATCATTTCCATCTGCTTGCTATTACGTTGTCAACTGATCCGACACATGTGCACTTTACTAATGAATCATCTCTTTAGCCTTCCTAATATCTCAACACAGCGCGAGCCTTCTCATATTCCCTCCCACACACACACCTCCACCCTTCCGCATGTATTAGTATAGAGAAAAAAAATGTAAACAAATGAAATCCGGATATACTCTTGCAATGTGACCTTGGGATCATTCAAAAATCGCTAGCACGTGATACATGTTAGAAAGCACACACTTGAATGTAAGAATAATAAAAGGTTAGTCCAATTAATAAACTGTTTCTATTTTCAAACCACTGGAAAATTTTCACTTATATCAGAAATAACGTTATCCATTTATGGCTGCCGTGTTTTGGTCTTCCTGAAATACTTGATTTATATCCGACTAATATTATGCATATCAGCAAGATCAGTAGTTAAAAACTGGGTGTGGCCCTCAGACACCTGCCATCTACGGGACGAGGCCCAGAAGTCGATTTGAGTTTCAGACATCTGCTTGAAATGGCAGCCCATCACCTTCTTCCCGATTTCCGCACAAGCACAGATCCACACGCTTTACGTGCTAGCGTTCGGAATCAAATCAAAGTCAGGTGTTTGCACGATATTTCTATGTGTTGTGTAACTCGTGTTAAATTTCAACATTCCTCCTCCTCTCAGTCTGATCAAGTGGCTGCACTAAAAGTAGGTAAATCCTTGTTCCAATAGCGTCTTATGTCTGTATATTGTGTACTCTTCTGACCTGTTTTGAGGGACGACACCGTCGAACACACCATTTGATCGGATAAAGGTTCCTCACGACGGAATTCTAACCCGATTTTTTTCCAACCAAAGAGCTCGTCTAAACCAGCTGAACAACGAAGGCTCGATGGTAGCCATCACGTCGATTATTTTCACCCTCCCGTGTGACACCACCTCCTTCCTTATTGAAGTCAATGAAGGGATATAAAAAGAGAACTAAAAAAAAAAAAAAAAAACATTTTCGGACTTGTAACTTAAGCAACCCTCATTAGTATCTAATCATCATCCTCTGAATAAGACCAATCAAGCCTTTTACGAGAAGAAAGTTGTCAGGAATAGTTTGCAGCAGTCCATTATAGGCTCCGCTATCATAATTACCATAATATTAGTGGAACTTTTTGTAAAAAAAAAAAAAAAATAATAATAATAAATTCCATTTCACTGATAATTCAAATTAAATTACAGCTTATCGATAACATTCATCTCTTCTGCACGTTAGAGAGTGTAGCCCGAATAATAAGTGGGGGGGGGGGGAATAAATAATAAAATCAAAAATATGGAGCAATCAAGATAACTCCCTTCGCCAAAGCAATTCTTTCGTTTATTTTCGTAATTAACGCTAATAAATCAAACGTAGACGTTCGTTTTGATTTTTTTTTTTTTTTTTACCTTGATTAGAAAATATTATTTGAGGCCTCCACGGAGTCATTCAACGCTTCGCGGGAATTCTACTCTAATCACCGCAATTGCCTACCGTGCTTTGCCTTATACTAATTCGGCTTCGATGCATTTACCATCCCTGAAGGCAATACAGTACATTCCGCTACCCTCCCATCGCACTTCATGGAAATGTACTCCTTAATCCCAGAGCTTTTATATTCCTTTCCAAAGGGATGTGTTCGCTCCCCACCACCCGCAGGCCTGTGGGAAAAAAAATCTTCGCCGTATCAATCAGACAAGTTCCTCTCACCAACTGATACACAAAATCTTTTCCCACCTGCACGTACAAATGCATAAAAAATATAAAAAAAATCGTTTAAAGCGTGTATTCTTTCTTAATTATATTATCACATTCAATTTCATAAGTTAATTTATTTTTGAATAACTAAAACAATATAATTTTAAAACAAATGTTAACATTTAAACATAACGCTGTATCTAATATCCACTTTACTTATATAAAGATTATAAATTAAAAAAAAAACGGAGGAAAAGTAAACTAAAAAATAATTACAAGTTAAATACTGTAAAAAATACAACTAAAACTTTTAAGTTCTTAAATTTATAAAACGCCATTTCTTTAAGAATATAATAACTAGCTATTTAATTTTATTCTCAATACATCGAACGAGGATAAAGAATAAGATCAATCGACCGTGAGATGCGGTGATTGATTCATTCAATCCAATACCCTTGGAGGGTAATGGATAGCAATGCTGTAGCCAATGAAGTTCTGAGGTTCGGCTATTGCTGTTACCCTCCTGCCATGATCAGAGCTTTAATTAATAGCTCAATAACACCTTATCCCTACACTGTCCTCTACAGATAACGGGGAATATGAAAAGCATTCTTGCTTCGCCCTTTTAAGCCAGTCCTTATAAGGACTATATAAGATCGAACGAGGGGCTTGAAGAGATATTTTTGAGTCCTTTTTAGGACTTCCAGGGTAGTGGATAGCAATGCTGTAGCCAATGAAGTTTTAACTGAGGCTCGGCTATTGCCGTTACCCAGCCATGACTAGAGCTTTTAGCTCAATAACACTCAATCCACATAAATGATCTTCATTCAGATGACGGAATAAAGAGTCAAGGACTCAGTCCATCGCCCAGTTCTTTTAAGAACTAAGATCGAACGAGGCAACTGACATATTCAAATTCAAATAAAATATAGAAGACCAAGCTATATTAGCTCCAATAGCAATGCATCATAATCTCCATGTCCATTCAGGGCGAGCAAACTGCTCATAAATTTTACCCTCACTGGAACCACAACAGATAGCGGGGAACAGGGTGACCACATCTAGTACTTTCGTACTAGATCTAGTACGTTTTATAAATTTTTAGTGTTCTAGTACGTTCACCAACAGATCTAGTACTTTCTTCCTTCCAGATAATAACAACAACATCAGGGTTAGACATATGAGTTTAATGTTTTTCTCTTCTCTCACCTCTCCATATGTCACATTTAGTGACACGAGAATGATTTCTCTTTTTTTCCTATCGCCAGTCTTCTCCCCCCCCCCCCGATCCCGTACTCACGCAATCCGACTGGCATTAGCCAATGAAAATATATTCTTCGCTGTTCAAACACTTCACGCGTTATAAGAAGTCCAGTGCTTTTATTAATTTTATTAACAAAAACTTGTTTAATTCTTCATCGAAAATATCATTATTTAGATTTTACTTTTAAACATGGACAAGTGACAAGAAATACTTTCTAAATTTAAATTTGATTCTAAATCTCAGGGGAAATGAGTGCATGAGTCAGTAAAGTACATAAACGAACCACTGAAAGTGAAGATCTCAATGCCAGCCCTTCACACTCAAAAGAAACCACTTCTGACACAGGTAATTCAGATAAAAGAGAAAGTGATGCTAGTTACGATTCAAATTCAGGTTTGCAAGGCTCATCTAATAAGCGTTAATGGTAGCAAATATCTGTTGATTCGTTATGCAAACACTCCAAAACACAAGCAGAATGTAGAATCTAAAAGAAGTCACCAGGTAGAATGTCCTTGTTTAAATCCAGTTCCAAATTCCAGTCGGAAAAACAAATTAAAGAGGCAGAAGTGCATAGGTTGCAGACAGGTCCCTTCCGTTCAGGGGTGCAAACAGTACAATGAACCTGGGCGGCACAATTTAGAGGCGATATAATCGAACACGTTCATAAAAAAATAGGGAATGAATAATACACTGAACTGTTTGTGCATATTTGTAATCTTCCAATGTGAGAGATTTCAGTGAGGGGTTGAGTCGCTGGGTAGTTAAATAAATGGTACGAGCTTCAACACAAGTTACTTTAATCACTGCTCTCAGCACACTGAACAAACATTTAGGAGTTTCTTGAGTTTTCTTCTTGATGGACCTGTGTTTCACTCGGGATTTCTCCATGAGTGCAGGTCACAAAAATGCCTCCAACGATCTCGATCTTGAGCCTCTCTCTTCCATGTTATACCCATAGATTTCACTAGTGGATCTTCCCCTCTTGTAGGTGGTCTTCCTGGTTTTCTCTTTATTCCTATTGCCAGTTGAATATTCTATATGTCCATCTGTTATTCCTGAGTCTGGCGATGTGACCCGTCCATCTCATCCTGCTTTCATATACTGCAGTTACCACATCTTTTATGCCTGATCTCTTTCTTAGTTCCGTGATTCTAACATGTTCCATTTTGTTGATGTTACAAATCCTGCGTTCTATTGCACGCTGAGTTATTCTGAGAGTCTCTTCTTCTTTTCTTGTCGTGTTCCATGTTACATTATAGGAGTATGTTTGTTTATTATATAAAATAAGGTTTTTTTTTTATTTTAACTATTTGTGTTTTTTCTTTATTTTAATATACATTCCTTTTAATGTGCAGTATAATAAAATGATTCGTAAAGTGTTATTGTACTTCGGGATCCTTTAATTTTTAATGAAAAGGGGGGCACAAAAATGTTGCACTCAGGAGTCGCAGACCCACGGAACGGCCCTGGATGCCGAACACAATCTGCTTTTGCGGCTTATGGATACTCTTCCAACTCTATTGAAAACAAATGCTCCTGATAGTGAAATTGCTAAGAAAATACAGTGTGGACGCACTAAATGTAACTGTCTTATAAAAGATGCGTTGGCTGTAGATTCACGTAATGAAATCTCAAAAAACTCCTTTGATGAATGGAACTCCTTTTGACAAAAGAAAAATTGAAACATTCATCAACTACAGATTTTACTGTTTCTGAAGAGTTAATTAATTTAGCAAAATCTGATAAAAATAATGAATAAATACTTCCAGTGTTTTTCTTGTGAGTGGGAACCCCTGTATATATGTAAATAGTATAATAAATAACTGAAAAGATAATGTTACATTATTTTAAACACTAAAATGATACTAAAAATTATATGGTAAATTAATACACATATGGAGTGCTAGAGTTAGAATTGAGAAGACTTCTGTTATGATGATTGACAACTGCAGCTCTTGGACTCATAGATGACTACAGTGAGGCGAGTTTTGACTTTTTGTTAATTTAGCGGTTTTTACATTGAGTTCATCTATGATAATAAGGTAGTAATATCGTAAAATGTCTTAAATAGAGTGAAACAAAAGCAAATGAAAATTTAGTACTTTTTTTCCAGATCTAGTACCTATTTCCTGCATAAGTTAGTACGAAATATTTTTGCTGGGTGGTCACCCTGGCGGGGAATATGAAAAGCATCTTGCTTCACCCCCTAAAGACATAAATGTCAATTGTCAACAGATCGAAACGGATTTTGGTAAAAAAAAAAAAAAAAAAAAAAAAGGCAGTTTTGTACTGTATTTTTGCCTGCTTTTCTAAAATTTTCGTTACGCAACGTACATTAAAGGTTAATAAATAGAAAACAGGACCGAATGTACTCTTAAGATGAAGAAATAATACTGAAAGAACCTAATTTCAAAGCAGAAGCAATTCGGTGAAATTAAAAGTTTTATAGCAGTTGACTGAGCGTGTTGTCCGTACTCATCTAGAAAGAAGAAAGATCATCCTGTCTAAAGAAAACGTCACAACTGACAGCCCGTTTGACAAGCTGCGTTATTACATAGAATTCGTAGTTTAACCTTTTTTTCTCTTAGTTTTATTACATTAGCTTCTCCGAGTGGATCTATCAGCGCCTTTCATTCAAAATCGAGTCAAGGACGCAAAGAACCCTTTCTAGGTCTTTGACAAGAAATGCTCACTTAGCCAGTCTCAAAGAGGTGCTCTTACCCCCTCCCCCCACCTCAAAAAGTACAGGTTTTCCCAGTAGAAACAGAAAAACCAGCAAGAGAACTACGCAGTAAGTGACATACATGCACATTAACGTCATTCAGATTTAGGTTTCTTTACGGTAATCCAAATAGCTAACCCAATTCAAGATTTGCCTATACAAACTTTATATCGTAATAAAACGAATGGGTTATAAATATCTCTTATTTATTCCCATGTCCTATATAAATAAATTTACTGTTTCACCTGCTTATCTAAAACCGTGTTCTCTGTTGAAACTATGTCATTTATATGACAATAATATTTTTAGTAATGAGTATTGGATTAATTCTAGTTTACATTATCAACGATAGATGGCACCACCAAGTTCCGAAGTTTCTTGAGCTTAAAACCGGTCACCTCTGTTCTCGTTTCCTGTGCACCTGAGGGGGAAATTCCTTCGCCAGCTGGTAGATGACAGTTGAGGAACGAAAATTACGTGCAGAAGGAAACTGAACGCTGGTTGGTTCTGAGGGGGAAGCGAGGAATACTCGTCACTGCTGCCTATCGAACCAGCAATGTCTCCCTCATCGCCCGAACACGTGTTGCTTTCTTCGGTGCAGTTCAGAGAGCAGGAGTCGAGCGTCCACTCTTCGTCAGCAGGATCGAAGATGCCAGAACACGTGCAACAGTTGACTGCCACTCTCGGAGCTACAGGAATGGCCATGTTTGGAGTGACCTTGGCCGTCCTGTTGACAATTGTGGTGGTGGTGGCTGCCCGACAGGTACGAAGGAGACAAAAAGCTAGAGATAAAAACGGTAAGTCTGGCTTGAAAAACAAATTTTTATTTAATTTCTTCTAGTCCTATTCAGATAATTGTTAGGCTAACTTTTAATGCGAAACAAACAATGAAGTTCGCACGGTGTTCATGGGTAAAAAATTATCGTCTGCTTTTTTATATAGTTTTCTGTTTACGTATTGTTATTCGTTTGGTATGTTTATAAAAGTTCATTTTTATTAGTTATTTAATTTCTACTGCTTAATATTTTTTTATATATATATTTTAATACCAAGGGTTTAAGTTTAGCTTAACGTTAACTGACTTTTCCTTTGTTATTCTTTCTTCTCTTTAGATTGCGATGTTTCATCAAGACAACTTATGGTCATTTCAAATAAAATAAAGTTATCTTGAATGTGTTCAAATTCATGCTAATTAGGGTCTAGTATTTAAAATTAAGAAACTGGGCGGTCAATCTACCACATATTTCACAGCCATTTTATCATTGCTTATTGTGGTACATCAATTGTTAACCGTATAAAGTGTTTATTGTTGAAAATTGTCTTCGTTTACTGTCAGGAAAGCGCATTAAAAATCATAAGTGTGTGTTAATCTCATGCTGAGCACTTTATTTTCTGGTGAGTTACATAATTAATATGTAATGCTTTTTTTATGCAAAAAAATTATTTTTTTATAGTAATGGCCACAAACTACAACGAAAGGGAAAACTAACATTGAAAAGAAAATTTATTTCACTCGAAGAAAAAAATTAAAATCTTAGATCGGTTAAAAAATGGAGAAAAACTAGGAGCGGTTGCAAGGACTTTGAATTTAAACGAATCAACAATTCGAACAAACAAAATGAACATAAAATCCGAGAAAGTGTTTATTGCTGGGTCAATGGTAAGTGCGAAGCACGTTGCTCGTGTACGCGATATTCTAATGGCAAAAATAGAGAAATCTCTAATGATTTGGATAGAAGATTGCACTCGAAAGAAAATTCCTTTGGATGGAAATCTTATTAAACAAAAAACTCTCAAAGTTTATAAACATTTCGGAACATAACCTACTTTTTCTATGTGATCTGATCTCGCATAACGCGATTTATATAACGCGACATTTCTATGGAACCTAACATCTGCGTTATACGAGGGTTACCTATATATAGTATCGCATTTTCAGAACAAAGGAATGCAATAGTCTTTTGTTCGTGCGCAATTAGCTTTGTTGACTATCTCCGATATCAGGAGAGCAGTAATATATATTGTACTGCACTGAATTATACTTATGACCTGGCTATTTGAACATCTGGAAAAATAACAACCCAGAACGGATCACAAAATTGGGTATTTGATTAGGACTAACTTCAGCAAGAGTTCCCATTGTTATAGTTCGTTGTCTCTGCTAGCACTATTAAAATCAAATATTCTTAAGCAATTATAATTCGTTCACAAAGAAAAAATAGCTGCTGTCTAAGAATTAAATCACTTTTTAATTAGCTCCTTTACTGAAATAACAAATGAGACCATTTCTTCCTAGGTATTGAATGAATAATGAAAAACGTAAAAGAACCAGTCACTTAACCTGGGCTGCGATATGTTTAATTGATTGAGATAATGCGATGTCAAACAATTTGCGCTAACTGTCCTACTATACTTATGAATGTGGTTCAGCAAATCAAAATCTGTTCTTGTTTATCCGTGTGTTAGTACACAAGAACAGCTTTCTTAACGAAGTGTATTGTTGTTAATTCCATGCTTTATTGCCGACGGACATGCCTCATATACGAACTAGGTCTGAACTAATTGCCAGAACCAAACTACGCAACAATAAGCTCTCTCACAACACACTAGCAAGTTGTAAGTTTTTCATACAAGATGTTTTTTGACAAACTCATCAACTTCATCGGGAAAATAATTTGACTCCACTAATGTATCAGCAAGATGATCGGTAGTAACACCAATAGTGACTACTATTCCTGGGAAGTAATGTTTCATTCGTGAGTTCGATACTATAGCTACACTTCTTTAACCACGCTTTGATAGGATTTAAAAGTAAGCAGGGAAACCGGAAGTTCTCTCGCATACTTAATCCTATTAAGATCATTTAAATGATCAGTAGATAACTATCTTACAGTTTTAGGTGTTACGACAAAAGATTCATTCCTTAGCTTTCTTTTACATTACCCCAGCGCAAGTAAGATACGAGATGAGTGTATTTTGTAGATTGCGTATGACCTGTGATCGGTTTCCATAGGGATAAAATTCTTTTATTTTCACTGAACGTGAGCTCATTTCTTGGGATGACTTGTGAAAAATCAGCAAAATCGTGCGAAAGTTTACATGACTTCAGCTGTGACAAAACTGTCACGCGAATAAGTTTAAGAAATATCTCCCAAGGGAAAATATAAATCTTACAGCACGAATTTCTCTATCTAATTTTAGATGTTCATTCTTGAAACGGTTTAAATTAAAGCATATGCGATATGGTCCTTGTATTATGTTAATTGCACATTCATGTGCCCGTTTGCGTGTTTTTCGAGGGACTAAAACCTTCACTTTACGAGGGTAAACTTGGAAATTAAACTGTAGTTACAATTTGAGTTGTGCTTTTCAAATCGCATCATTCATAGAGATAAAGCTTTTCACAGCCATGCATATATATTAAAAAAAATCAGTATTTTCATATTAGGGACCTTCATAGCGACGATATCTTTTCAATGAAACAAACAAACAACAACAAAAAAAAAACTTCTTGATTCATGCTGCAGTGGGAGAGAAACCTTTGTAAGAGCTTTTAGCCAAAGGTCTGTAGCCTTTAGTTGAAAAGCAAGCCTCGTACGATAGTGGCAGGATTTTCCCTACAGGAAACGGCTTCCTCCCCCCCACCCATCCCCATAACTAAACCAGTCAGTGTCTCCCCCCTTTGAGAAAGAGAAGTACACGCAGACACAGTAGACTAGCTGCAGCAGATGAATGGCGAGTCGGCTGCATTAAAATGCCATTGATCCCCATAAAGTAGAACTCGACCCTTATACCTTAAGGGAGGAGATAATAATCAGTTCCCTAGTTATCAGATTTTGCGTTGCATATGTAGGTTTATGAAATAAGCTAAGATATTTCTTCCAAAGTTGATCTTTCCTGGATTTCTAACATAATTTACACTTCATTATATAAAAAAAAAAAAATCTATATGACTTCATTTTTTATTCGGGATTTTAAACTTGAGTATTACATGCTTATTGGTTTCGTAGCACATTGATAAATAGAAGTGGATGGCATCATCGGTACTAAACGATTATAACTTAAAATTTAACAGACTGGCTACGAAACTAGAAAGCGGTTCAATCTGATCGCTTTTTGTGTTTACTTCCATGCATTGATCACCCCTCCTCAGTCCTGGTCAGGATTCACGTAGTAACCATTGACTATTTCATGATTTAAAAAAAAAAATCATGTCTGTATGTATTTGAATTCCACGATTGAGCCTTGATGGATGAGGGGATGGATTTCTCAAAAGGTTCTAAATATAGTTTCTCTATCACGTTTTATTTTTCTGTATGGTTTTGCATTTAATGTAAAAGATAGGTATATTCATAGAAGAACGTAGGATAAATATCAAATGATACGCTTTGACTTAAAATAAATGCAGGTCACAAACTTGACCCCTTCTTTAATCGTACGAAAAAAAAAAAAAAAAACCGTAAAATCAATGTCGCTCGAAATGTCATTCTGCAATCCAAATCATGTTAATCTTATTTAATGGTCGCCAAGTTTAATCCTATTTAAGCCGCATGACTTGTTCTACCTTTCCACTGATGACGGACTAGTGCATTATTTATCTCGAAGTTGATCGTTTGAACTTTGTCGAGTGATTACGTAGCAGTTTGATTCGGATGTATTCAACTTGTGTGGTTTCAAGCTTACGATCCCTCGAAGTATAAATACAAGTAAATATACTACGCAAAACGCGTTGAAGGAAAATCGTGAGCTGAAAAAAAAAAATCAACTAATAAAAAAGTCAAATATTTTCAGTCGACTTTTATGCTGGAGAAAGCGATTGGTGCTGGTCTTCCAACAAGCACTTTCCTTACTAAAATATCCTCCAAGAGTTAAACCTCCATTACTAGTACACAGTAAATGTAGTTTCCGTAATAAATGCAATAAAAACCTCTTTGGAATGTCACAAAAATGCCTTTTTGTTTGCAAAAATTAACTTTAAAATTCTAAACTGTACATTCTTCGAGGCGAACTGGGTTCGTTTGGGTTAGAATTATGGTCTTCCAGTAACTAGAGCTGAGAGGATAGTATATTATCTGTTAATACATGTTCTTAATACAAACACACGACCTATATAACCTTTTTTAGCTGAACGTGGATAAACCAAAGTCCTTACAAAGATTTCTCTCTTTCTAGAGAGAAGATTCAAACCCAGATTTTTTCCACCAAAGACTTACTACAGGAACAAGGTAGCACTACTGCACTAAGGGAACATAACATTAATAAATATAATAATCAACTTTTACAAAACGTTTCAGTTTTTTTTTTTCGGGTGGGGGGAGACGTTCATAAAACCTACTCGATCCCCTTAAAACATGCAAACTGAAATTTAGTTCGAGAACAGTGCATTTCATAACTGATTTACGTCTATTCCTGTATTTTATCCTATTCTAAAACTCACAATAATTGCCAATAAAATTAAAAATAATTTCAAAAATGAAAACTGAAGATCCCAAAAGATCTAAAATATCTTTCAAGAAAAAAACAAAACCTTGGAGCAAGAGTTAATGTAAGCGTTGTCCTTACTGGATCACCACAAGTCGAAATGTCTCTTCATCTATCATCGCAGGCTAGTTTAATGACAGATGAAGAGACGTCAGTTTCTACAGCCAAGGACATTTGTTGCAGACAGACATGTGACTAAACAGTTATATATTGTGTAATTGTTGACCACAGGAACTGGTTCACAGCTATAAAATCGTGACGAACTTTGTTAATTGTTGTACAAAACAACTGGGTTTTCTCAATAAATTTATAAAAAAATAGTTTTTGTATAAACTTACGGTTTCTGAATTTATTTTTTAGAGATTTTCATCGTATTCTTATTTGTTCATTCAAACTATCCTCGATTAAATTAAGAACTTTTCTCTGGATTGCATATATCTGTCTTGGTTGACCGATCATTCTTACCTTTAAATAAATAAATACCTACAGAGATATTTACTTTCTCTAACCACAATGCGATGATGACCTCCTTTGCTGGCTGTTTTATGAAATACGAGACAAAAACCGGATTTCTTTATTAAATCTAAGAAAGACGCCTTTAACTTATAATAAAAAAAAATAATGTCTATTCCATAGAACAGGAAGAAAGAAATGAATTGTCCAGACGTCGCGACAATAAATTCTTAAATTAAATGAAAGGAATTGTTCCTAATAAGGGGGTGTTTCAGGGAAAAGAAGATAAAAAAAAAAAAAGATTGAAAATTGGGTACTTTTAGTCGCATGACAATCACCATCTTAAAAGTCTTTTTTTATTCAGAATAAATCCATTTAAATTTCATAAAATTTTATAATTTAATAGACCATAACGTACACGGACAGAAAAGAAAAGTACATTCGTTTAACTCGCCAATTTTATTCTTCTCGTACTTTAGCCTAAGCAAAATTCCAACTTAGAACCGGTTTGGATGTCGTCATAGTATGTATGCAAGCATACGAAACATGTATAAAGAAATAAGTGATATGCTGTGTACAGCATCAACCATCTGCTTATTTACACACGTGATAAAAAGATGTGGTAAACAGTAATTTGTTTAAGCATGTATAACACAGTTCAGTAGGACAACCACGAGCTTGCATGGCGTTGATTTCCATGACATTATACTTGATTCAGAGAAGGTACATAAAAGCAATTTCAAGCAGGAAAAATTCGTACAAAAATATTAAATTAAATTACTCTACTGTTTTAAATTCACTACTTTTGGTTTTAAAAACTTGTTTTGAATTTCCAAGGATCTTTTGGTGTAGGTGAAAGAGGAAGAATTTGAAAAAAAAAAATATCTTTTAAAATTGAAGAGATAAGAATCGTGGTACTGGGTAATCTTTTAGACCTGAAGGCATCTTTCCAACTATCATTAAAACCTGCACTAATATCCGCGTAGTAGTTTTACTTTACAGTTATTAGTTAACGAATAACTCGGAAATATGCCTAAGTTTCTAAAGAAATTTCTTCTTACGTTCTCCCCCCCCCCCCCCCCCCAAGTAACTATGATCAGTGTAATACCGTAATAATCACTGATCAATCGATGAGATAGTTAAAATGATTTAACTATCTCACCGATTTAAAAATATTCAAAAATTCTTTGAATGCGAATCAGCTGACTATCCTCGTGACCAGAAAATCGCGCCCTTCAGCTGAAAGAGTCGAATCCGTCGAGAATGCAAAACAAGTTAATGTTCTCCAGTTGAAGGTGGATTTGCTAATCTTAAAAGGCAGAAAATAAGGTTTTTACTCCCATTGACCGGCTCTGAAATGCATCATCTACAGCAGTGGTTCTCAAACTTTTTGAAGTCGGGGCGCATTTAAAATCCTACAAATAATTGTAGGCACACTATATACAAATTTCTGAGAAATATGTTATAATAATTAAGTCAAATATTACAGAAAATAAAATAAAATGAAACATACCTTAAGTTTATTCGTTCTTGTGTTTATGAGAAACATGAGCCTGATGTGTCCTAGCGATTGCTTCAATGTTTGAGCATATATTTGAAAGACAAACTCTCACTTCCTCGTCAATACATCGAAGAGTTCCTCTCTTTTTTATACTTAATTGTGGTGAGGGTAGAAAATCCTAATTCACATAAATATGACGTTAAAAATTGTAGTAAAATGTTCAAAGCTTTTTTAGATATTGACACATATTCTTCTTTAATAGAAATCCAAAAGGCTTCAAGAGACAATTCCTTATGTTTAATCATCAATCCAGGATCAGTGGATATAGCTGCTAGTTCTTCTTCTGTTAATGTTAAACCAAAATCACTTGAAGTTTCCATGAATGGGTTTCTAATCCAATCGTATTGTTCAGTGTTAAGCGATGGAAAATAAGAACTCAATTTTTCTTCTAAACTTGTTAAATGCTCAACTATTATTGGAAGTGTTTCATTTATGCAAGTGTTACTTACCAATGGAAACATTTCCAAATTACCTTCAACAGCTTTTCTTTTCCAAATCTGTAGTGTTCTCTGAAACGCTTTCATTTTGTCAGTGGATGTGAGAATATTTTCTTCTTTCCCTTGCATGCTAGTATTCAAAATATTGAGCTGCTGAAATATATCGGCCAAATACTGTAACCTGGCAATCCAAAATTCGCACCGAAGGAGGTTACAAAAATGTAATTATTTTATCTCTTCAAAAAACGCAAGAAGTTCTTGTCGTAGCTCGTGTAAGTACTTTCCCCCTTGGCAGCCACCTCACCTCAGTGTGTAAAAGCAGCCGTCTGTGTTGTGAATCCATATCGATACAAACTTTTCGAATAAACGCGATTTGACAGGTCTTGTTTTAATAAAGTTTACCATCTGAACAACTTGATCTAAAACTTCTCTTAATTTTTCTCCCAATGTTTTTGCTATCAAGGCCTCCCTATGAAGAAAGCAGTGAGTTACGAAAACATTCTCATTTTGTTTTTTTACAAAAGATGTGAGTCCCTTAACACAGCCTACCATGGAAGGGGCTCCATCTGTACAAATGCCTACACACGACTTCCATGTTAACTGCCATTTATCAAGATAGCTATTCAAAATGTTAAAAACGTCCTCACCTTTTGTAGACACACTTAATTCTTTGCAAAAAAGAAACTGATTTGCTATTTGATCTTCATTAATAAAACGGACGAATGCTAAGAGTTGCGCCTTGTTGGTGATGTCTGTTGACTCATCAACTTGCAATGCAAAATTTGAATACTGAAGTTTATTACTGCATACATTTTTCTCGATATCAGAAGACATTTCTATAATACGCCTCTGAACTGTATCGTTGGACAGAGTATTGGGGTACTGAGTAATTTTGGGTACCCAATTTTATGCGATGTCTACCGTCAAATTTTCACCTGAATAAAAGATTAATTTTTTTATATACTACCAATTAAGTTGTTATATTAATTTAATTTTTACTTTTTATTTTCCTATTTTAATTTGTCGTTTTTAAAACCCTTTAATTATATAATTATTTCTGTGATTTTGTAAACGCATACTTTATTTTTTAAATAAAAATTAAAAGACAATATATTTTCATATATTAAAAAGGCGTATATATTTCAAATTTTTCCGAGACCAGCTGATGTAATTTAAAACTGTAGGGACCTCTGGGTTTTGTATAGCTTAGGGTCTCAGCAAGTCTAATCCGACCCTGACCACGGGCGCCTCGTGCATAGGCACTGCAAAACTGCAGCATCCCCAATTTTTCTCGATACATATGTTAATATTTGTGAGATTTTTATATAGAGATGTTTATATTATTTGATCTCTTTATTTCTAACAATTATTTTTTTTAATTCCGAGTGCACTTATATGTTATTATATGCACAAGGGTTCACTCCGATTGGTGCAATGACCACTTTTTTACTATTTCTTTCAGAATTCAAATAGATCACCGACTCAAGACCAAAATACAAAATAAACACATTTAATAAAACAAAAACAATATATATACACTTCAAACAAATATTACATAACTAATTACAAAATTAATTGGATCCAAGGCCTTTTAAAAATAAACTTACACTTAAGACTAGACTAAACACTTTGTTTGCACAATGACAAAATGTTCATAGCCAGTTTCTTTCTCTGTTAAGGCCCTTAAAACTTAAAAAAAAACTTAAGTTCCTCCGAACCTAAATGTCTGCCGGCCTGTGTTCTAATTTTCTCTCCGAACGCTATCCTTGTTTACTCTCCCCGTTGCTTCGATACCGAACTTGTCAGCTGTCAATCACACATCAAACTTTCGCTCCATGAAACTGGTAAGCAAGAAGTTAGGTATAAATAATGTCTGACGCGTTGTCTCCGTTAGCGACAAGAGAATGTCTTCATAAAAACACAAAACTTAATATTTTAAATTACAATAAATTTGTTTAAAGTAACACAACTATTCAAATCCATAAACAATACGTAAAAATATTCAGAATTTTAAATTATGATTATTTTTGCAAATATATTTATTAATTTCTTTATATTCGTTTGTAATATTTAATTTTATCATCAACAATCCTCTACAATTCTCTTATTTTGTATAAAAAATAATAAAAATTCACCTTGTAGCATTTAGGAGGGCGAAGGACGCTAGCAGCACTGTGTTTACCACAGTGTCGTATTGCTACGAGTGCAAGGATATGCACGCCATAGTGAGATGCGAGCTATTAGCGTCATGCGGCACTGTCCTTCGCGCAGTTCCACTGTTGTTTATATGCAGTTTGCTCCAGTAGTAGAGTGTTCGTAGTGTTTATCGTGTTTACTCCGTCTCTTTAAATATTTGGACATTACAATTAAATCCTTTAATTGTAATGTCCAAAAATTGCAAATTCATTCCTTTAATTACAATTAAAGGAATGGATTTCATTTTTAAGTAATTTTGAATTATATCAAACTCTATAATTTTATCGATAATAAACAATATTTTTTCATTTTTGATTTTTGTTTTTAAATTTTTACCATAATTTTGATATTTTATCCAAACACGTATACACTGTACTTACAGTGTGTATGTATATTTCGAAAGTTGCAGCACAGCCACGATGTCAAGCCACGAGCCGCCATTGGCCACGGGTCAAATAAAATTGAAGGGACCAATAAAAAAAAAAAAAAAAAATCACTAGGGATAGTCAAGTCTTAAATAAAACTACAAAGGACTTTAGAGGCACTATCCGTCGGGGGGGGGGTCTTATACACACACACACACATATATATATATATATATATTGTTTTGTGTGTGTTTTAAAAAAAATGGAGTATTTCCTCCAAAATTCTAAGAGTAATCAGTCTTCAAGTGCTTTTCTAGAAAAAACCTCTTGACGCCGGTGGAATGTATCTTCCATGTAAGACACGTGACTTCTTTACGAAGTTGTTGGTTTAAGTTCTCACAAAAAATAAGATGGTTTTCCATTTTGTTTACCCATCAATTCGCATATGTTATCACATATGCGAATTGAGAACGACTATGAATATTTTACTAGATTACAAAGTTTCTATGCACCTAACATTACATTAGTATTATTTCATTAATAATTACGTTTTGCAGACTTCATGCTTATATTAAAAAGATATTCATGTCACGTTGAATAAATAATTCTAGAATTATATCCTACTGCACTGCGTTGTTCTCAACAATAATTGATGTTTTTCTTTTTTTTTTAAACTTTAAACAGAATGACCAAACATCTCTTTCGCACAAGACATTGACAATTCTGTCCTCAATAACCCGATTTTTTCAAACACTTTTCTATTAATGACTGCTCTAAGCCATGCATAGCATGAAATGAATTTCTAGGTCATCGGGTTGAATACTTTTTCAAGTACAATTCCCAGCCCTTTGATTTCACGTAGCTACTGGAAATCAAAAGATACGAGTAACTGCTAACCACGTAACTACTCATATCTTGACTTCTAATCCGCACATTGCTAAAACCACGTCCTAACAGATCAATGGCTTTGGCAGATGTTTACATGGCTGACCGAGTGGCTTCAAAAATTGTGCGCGCTTTTACGTTAAGACCCTCCGACAATGATAAGATGGCCAAGATTACATTTTCGTATATAGAAAAGAACACCGTAGGGTTATGACTCACGTAGCCAATTGTGGGAAAGAACTGATGCTGTGGTAACGTTGACCTTGGACATCCAATGCTTTGACATTAGCCATTACATCAACAGATGCCCCCCCAACAAACCTTTAGTGATGACCTCCCGACCCGCTAACTCAAAACTACCAGGAAATTTCCCTGTGATTAGCTGCGTCAATATCCGACCGACATAAAACAATCCGGCTATTTCAATTACTTGCTTTCTGTGAACTCGCTCCAAGGGAGTTTATCTCTGTAGTCACACATGGCTGGGTTGCTGTCGTAGTAGAATGCCTCATTCATCTTTGTCCGCTTCTCTGAAATAATATTCCTTTGTTCCGTGCTTGATTTCGATAGATATTACAGTTCCTTTTGAGTGAATTCGCCTTGGGCTTCTGTGCATACCAATCTTAGACCAACTTGAGCACTTACGGATATCTTCTGTTAACAATTTCTTTTAGCCTTAACCGTACTTAGTTCAACGCTGGACGAATTTAGTAACCAGAAGCTTCAACAACATGAATGAATGAATGATGCACTGCAGTTGAGGAAATTTCAATGAAAATAATTATACTAAAAGTGACTTGGATTATCAAAGCAAATATCATCGACTGTAAGCCGAGAGCAACAAATTATTTTTCTATTTAGAGACAGATTAATTAACGATTGCAAGGATAACATTACATTCCTTATTATGGCTTCATACATTCTTTCTAAAGATGGCTACCTATGGAGCAATACTAGACTGTTTTTAAAACCATACAGAAAATGTGGTATCATCTGGCCATTAAGATACGAAGGCGTTGTAGATGTGTGAATGGGGTTGCTTGTTTGTACACTTTAAGGAATTTTAACCCTGCGGAGGTCCCAGTCGGGAAAATTGCAGCGTAGGTCGCGTGTATCTGAGATACATTCATTACTAGCATGTGCTAAAATGCGAGAAAACTTAAAAAAAAAAAAAAAACTGCAAATACCATAGATGACGGTTTATTTATTTTCAGTTACAATCTAGAAATTATTGAACAAAGAAAAAAAAAAACAACTAAACCAATATTATACTGACATCGGAGTTCGTGGTATCTCTCAGATACAATTTACCATGAAATATCATGCACATAACAAGTGTTTAACCAAAATTGACTGCATAAACAGTGTCATAATCGTAATATATGCATGCACAGCTACTCATGACCCCCCAACCTATACACTGGATATGTGTAAGAATATTTATATTAAACAATTTGTTTGTATCTGTCAGATCAGCCGCGATCTCCGCAGGATTAGGGAATAAATATCGAGGGAACTCGTTCCAAAGAACAGGATGAAAGTGGATTATTAAAGCAGTAGTAGTATAAGCCAAGGATTATTATCAGAAGAAAAACTGTTCTGTGAATTTATGTGCGCACAAAGAAACGAAATGCTTGCTTATTAACCGTGTTGCTCTTTTCTGTGCCAGTTCGATTTATCATGGAGGCCATTGCTAATGCGAGATAATATTCTATGGTGGAATGGATCTGCAGTTTTGTGTAGGATTAATAGCCGCTAATAAAACAAGCGTGGATGTAAACAATGTGATATGTTTATGCTGAGAATTGTTGCGGTTGAAAAAAAAAAAAAATGTCTAGAGAATTGGACTGAATGATGCGAGTCAGGGCTGTCCAAAGCACTACCCGCCTGTGGGTTTTGATTTTCGAGAGCGAAAAAATAAAATAATTTGAATCGAATGCGTATTAGATATTTTAATTCTGTCACTAACGTGTTTTTCAAATATTAGATATGTCAAAGAAGCGTTCTTACACTGTTTTGTTCCAACGCGCATGCTCCGGGCGCTCACGGGGAACGTGAGCGCGCGTTTAGTGCGCAATCAGTGTTGTTCGTTTGTTCAGCTTTCGAGGTTGTGTCGCTGCTGCTCACCAAATTACTAGATACGCATTGTGATGCGGTCCTCGGATAATTTTTTTTTTTCTAATGCGGTCCTCGGATTACCTAAGGTTGGACAGCCCTGATGTAAGTTATAAGGTAAGATTACATATGTGTGTGTGTGAGAGAGAGAGAGAAAAGAACTTCCTTCAATAATAAATAAAATATCAATTTGAGCTTCGGTGGGAAGGCAAAATTTGATAATCACGGTAACCTTCATATGCTAGTAAAGCTCAATATTTCTGGGGGTCGTATTTCAAGAGAAAAGCTTTGCTTTCTCTTTATAGCACTGGTTTATCTTGAAAATCTGTTATTGAGCAATGTGATCATATATCGCCGATGCAAAATAACAGTAAAATGAGACAAGCATGATTACGTTTAACCTCCCCCCCCCCACACACACAAGGTATTAGAGAGGGTAATTGAGGTGTTCAGATCATTATTTCCAAACGCATTTATGACCTTTGATTTAAATTTCTACTGGCAGGCCAGAAGAAATTTAAATCCAAAACAAGTTTAGCACTATCTGGAAATTTTCAAATCAAGTTTAGCACTATCTGGAAATTTTTTCCAGAAAACTCCCGTTACATGTACCTTTTCGCATGTAAACTCACTCACAAAATAGATAACACAACAACCTTTCTTTAGAACCCAAACGCGAAACTTTTTGTTTCTTCAAGTAGCTTCGGCCCGCTAATAAAAGGGGTGGATTCTACAGCCTATTAACAGTAGAGCGGCAACTCTGCAGCAAACACTTGGTCGGCAATGTGTTTTCGAAGATCCCTCACCCCCTTTTAGCATTTACTTGATGTTAAAAGGGTTTTGTACTAACCAAAGTGATAGTGATGGGTCACTATCACTTTGGTTAGTACAATTAAAACAGTGAATTTTTTATGGATCTGAGCATAGTTTCCTAAGAAGAACTGTAGTGATGCGATCATCACTAAAGTAATAATTCTCTGTCAGGCCTACATCGCAACTATTCGGACGTCCTTCAGTACAGACTCACCTGGAAGGGTAGTTTGAAATTAATTTCAACCCACCACTCCGACATTGTTCTTACATCAGCACTTCAGTTGCAAAAGTTCTCAGAGTCAAGTGATGGGAATCCAGCTCTTCCTTTGCCTCGGAAGAGGCTGACAAGATTATTTATACTTGGAATCCTGAACTTTGTAATTAGGTTCGATCTACTTTCCACAAGTGTTAGAGTTCCTGAAGATACTGCGACTTTGAACCCTTCCAAAGCGGTTCTCATCTGAGAAAGCAGTTTCCATACTTATATTGAGAGAAAGAAATAAAAAGATCGACTTCTTCCACATTTTCTTCCCAATCCCAGATAATTCAGTAGATAACATCTTTTTTCAACACAACAAGAATAATCTAATATAAGAACTTCGATAGTAGCAAGGATTCCATTAATCAATTCTGTTTGAGGCTGCATTTCCTCTATTACAGAAGAGTCAAGGACGTGTCTTGGAAGTAACGAAGAGATCGTTTATTACTACCAAGAAAAATTATTACAATCAGGGCCGGCTCTACCAACGGTGTAAGATGTGCATTTGCACGGTGCGACCCTGATTACAACGCTTGAACTACAGTAAGTGGCCTTTCTTACTGCTGTTTGTATATTTAAATAAACAGGATTGGAGACTACATGGTGAAGGTCCTTTGTTACTTCTACAGCAAAACAAACATTTAAAGTGAATTTCTCGATGAATATTATTAAGTTCCCGCATCTTTCTGTTTACTGTAGAAAGAAATAAAAACTCCCTTCTAAAGGAGAATAATCTTCTTGCATCTCATTTTTCGTAGTTTTTGTCTTCAATTTTAATTGTCATTCATTATCCTTTCGTAGCAAAGAAAAGAAACTAAGTTCTTTAGATGAAAGAATTACATTTTTTTTTTTTTTTTTTTTTTTGTCGCGGTGTATGTATTCATATTCATTCTCTTAATCACAACATACCGAAATTCTGTCCGAAAACATTGCAATTTTTTTTTTTTTTTGAATAAATGTCGATAGATCAAACTACAATGAACGTATTATTCTGCAACCAAGTACCAGCCATTAAAAGTAAAAATTGCTTCATAATTTCTTTAAGCATTGTTGATATGCTGGAAACTGCCATTCACAGACCGAGTTTTAGTAACTACCCGGTAAGCTTTCATTGGAAATTTTCTAGATAGGTTACTTAAATCATGATTTACGATAACGATATTTGTAACGACTCTAGAAGACGCTATCCTATTTATGATTGCAAAATAACGAATTGCCTCTTTTAAAGAAAGTTGCCTTTTTGATTTGCAGTATATTATTAAACTTCTATTTCTTAAATAAGAGCGATTAAGAGATTCGATGCTTTGTACCTCCTCAAAAGGTGGAGACAGGACGAGCCCTCTGTTCTTACTATTAATTGCCGTGTTCACAGGTCGTGCAGATCCGCACAAAGCCATTAAAATATCTTAAGTTTATTCACGTATTATTTAAACAATTGCATGCATTCATTACAAAAAAAAAAGTAAGGCTGTAAATTCAAACTTGGTTCAACAACACGCTCTGTAAAAACATGGAATGACGTCAGTTACTAAGTGATCACGTGAATTGCATTTCTTGTCTGAGCAAAAGTTCTACGACCTCTTGCGCAGTTTCATTGACAGTAGGCGTCTTGAAGTGCTTGTACTTTATACTGGCCACACTTGAAATATTCGGAAAAAAAAAAAAACCTTTGAGCCCCGAAACGACTGTGGGTGCGAGAGGCTGCATGACGAATTGCCTTAAATCACAGGTGAACCACACGGGTACACACACAAATGTGCTGTAAGAAAGGAGGAGTAGGTTTTGAAATTTATTATTATTTTTTTAATAATTGCGTAGGATACCGGTCATTGACGCTCTTCTTAAAGTCAGATGAAAGAAGCTTGAACTGACTAAAGCACATTATTTTGAAGCTACGAATAACAGATTTCGCCGATCCTATGATCTAAAATTTTTTGCACTAATACAAATTAGTTCTTAAGCGGATAAAAATCCTATGTTGTTATACAGCCAGTAAGTGAAATTCAAGATCGAGAACCACGATCTATATGAGTTTCACTTACTGGCTATATAACAACATAGGATTTTTATCCGCTTAATTTCTATTAAGTTGCCAGAAAACTAGCCGTTTGGCTTTTCATTTTAATTACAAATTAGTTCTGTCAGTGACATCATAAAATAGTATCGGTGTTTGAGATGAATTATTTATTCGTATGGAGTTCCTCGACCCTCCCTTAAGACTGGTTAAACCCTCCTAGTGAGAGGTTAAGTATATATTTATGACTGTAGATCCGTGTGTGTGTGTGTTCAGGGGCCAGTTTGCCTGTTTTGAGGGACGAAAAACCCGAGTTTCCAGGTGAAAAACTCTACCTCGAAAGAGACCAGATAAAGGTTCCTTCCATCATGGACGGAAATCGAACCCAGGTCTTTCCGACCAAAGGACTTCGTCTATACCGACTGAGCTACGGAGGCTGAGATGAATTGAGGATTAGGATCGCGTCTAGGACAAGGAGAGCCCTTTTAAAGTTGAAAGTAACTTAGTTGGTCTCGTACGAGGGTGGCTGAGATTTCTCTTCAGGGAACTCTAATTTCTGTCGTCCCCAAAACAGGCAAACCGGAATACTCAATTAACAGACATAATACATGCCTCATAGCCTTAGTTGCATAGGCTGTAATTCTAAATAACTAATCTTTATACGGTTTTTTTGTTATCTTGAATTAAGATTGTTAAAACAGAACCAATATAGTAAATGCTAATTACAGAAACAAAAGGTCCCTCATATTTAGAGGCACATGATCAAACCTTATCTTTGTAGTCTTATATAAATAAGACATTTCCTTAAATTTCTGTCCTTTCTAAGTGATGTGGGTTCTTATAGAAATAAGTGTCTTATTTATATAAGACACAGCACAGAAATACAAATAATACTTTCAAAAATCACATCGCTGTTTGTGATAATTATGTTTGACAAAGTAAATACATGCGAGGATTTGTGTAGGAAAAATAAATGATTACAATTCCACAGTCACGAATTTAAACCAACCAAGAGTCTGTTCTGTTTGGTTATTCTGAATTATGGCCAAAGCAACTAAAGCTATTAGGCGGTGTATTTTGCCTGTTTGTGGAATGAAAAATCTGCAGTTCCTGCAATATAAACCCTTCTGGCTAACTCGTCTTCATTTAGCACTAATGAAAGATTTTCGTTTTCAAAATGAAAATCTTGTATCAGTGCTTTTCATTATCAGGCAGAGTTTCAAATCCATTGGCTACTGTTTCGAAAAGATAGAAGATTCGATGGGATCTTTATCTTTTATCGAAAAGTTCTCAATGAAATTGATGAGTGTTCCTTGAAGACGTGTCATTTTATTTTCGAAAAACAAATACGCGTTAAGGCGCCAATAAACCTTTAAAAAGGATAGCAGCATCGTGAACTGTATTCATTCTGCATATTATTATGAAATCGATGTTTCAATTTCCTGTCTGTACACAAGTAACCAAACACGTTGCCTGATTAAAATGACAGCTGTCGAAAATCAAAAAAAATCCGTGTTGAATATTCTTCTGAGACCGAAAAATGATGCTGCTTACTGGAACGTCATCCTCTACCAACGAAGGGAAAGAAGTGTCGTATGCAGCTAAGGCATTGTGGACTAATTTGCTTGTTCGACGCAACTGGACGTTCAGCATTTAGATTACGAAAAATTTCTTTGCGATATTTAAAACATTGAGTTATTGCTAACGCAGAGCGAAGCGTAGAGATTGATAAAGCCAAACATGTACCGATCGTTTTAGCGTGCACAGAAACTGAATATTTGCAAGATGAGACTAAACAAATTAAGACTCATCGTTTTAAAAAGAGTAATATGGTGCACAGTTCCAAATTGTTTTGCTCTTGTAATTTCGTGTTGGATCTGGAAAAGATTATTAGAAGGTGACCGATGACAATTTTTTTTTTTTTTCTCCGTGTTTCTCTAGCCAAGAATCTGTATATGTACTTTTCTTCTAAAAGCTTAACAGAGTTCATAATATGATAGCAGCGGGGTTTTTCACCTCACATCACTGCTCCTTGACAATGTACAGTATTTCGTGCACCTCTGGCGACTAACGAGTGGACAAGCTATCTTCCATCGTCAAGCAGTTCTCGTTTTGTTTGTTTTCATTAAGTTAGTTGAGAGAGCTGTGCACCGATAACGTCGCAAAACAGAGCAAACATGAAAATAAATTTTTTAAAAAATTTTGTTTCTTAAATAAAAAAAATTAAAAACAAAAATTTAATGAGCGTCACGAGAATAACGGGTGTCAAAGGAAAAGAAACAGATCGGACTTCATTTCCGTAAACCTGGTGTTGAGAACAGGAGTTAAGTCGTTTCCATTGTCGATGTTTATAATTCTATGCTGGAGACATTTCTAATAACATTTCAATTATTTTTCTCATCGGATAATTCCCCCCCCTCGATTTTTTTTTGACGTTTCATTCACGGAGGAATCCATTTCAACGAAAAAATTTTTCATTTTGTGCTAAAACCGAGTAGTAATTATTATTTTACACGAAAACCAAAATACGTTGATCGTTTGCACCACTGATACATCATATCATTGGGCACTGGTCATTATCTAGTACGTCTGTTTAAGTAATTGTGGTTGAATATCGAACTTATGTTTACCTACATTGCTTACGTTATTTTCCTGAGCCAGTCCTAACCAAATAAAACCTCATATTCATCGCACATCCAAATAATTGAGCTTATAGCAGAATATCATCGATAAAACACGGTAATTTGTCCATATGGGATTTTCAAATTAGCATTTTAATCTATGGAAACTTTCGACACAATTGCCTTCACGATGACGTCACAATGGGTTACATTTTTTCTTCCTTCCTACTATATCCCAAGTGTAACACATTTCTGGAAGGCTCCTCATAACAGACATTCTAGGATATATCGTGCGATTTATTACTACTCTGTGGAGGGGTTGGGGAAATGGTCAATTAATCCAACAACATGCACAATACTAGATTAACTCAGCTAACCAAATATTTCTGTACTGGTAATCCTACCAATAATCAACCTTTTGTTATTTGCGTTAGTTCTACAATTAGTTTTGTCGTAACTTAAAAGAAAGAAAGAGGAATGCAGCTATTCACAAAGGATTAAACAAAAAAGCTTACTTACATTCTTCAAACTCGACGCATATTATGCGAAGTATGGAGGTCAGCTGGTTTATCTGTCATTCTATTCTTCGCTTTGTATTAAAGGGGGGGGGGGGGGTTACCCACTGTGGACAATCGAGCACTCACAAACATCTGATAAAACGTTAGCACCATATTAGTTTTCATTATCACCAACGCACGTTCTCACCACCGTCATTTTTGTCTTACTAGAAAATCAAGCTGCAAGTCAGAACCCACTCTCGTTATCTGCGCATTGCAGAGTAAATTTCATCACACTGTTTTTTTTTTTTTTTAAAGAGCTATCTACCCTTAAGAGTTAGCGGTTTCCTCGTCCCGCGCATACCAGTTCACAAGCCACCTTTTATTCTTGCAATCTTAAATATTTTTCCTATATATTGCGCAGTTTATACAGAGATATGGTCCTAATATAAACTACTGACTTAATATATAAATTTACAACGATGTAATACTGATAAATATAATATTACAATATTCTATTTATCAGTTGTATGATCAATCCATGCAACTTGACTGCGTGGAAAAAACCCATGAACATTCAGAAATATATTAAGAACAGTTTCTCGTTTTCTGTGGGAAAAATGAGAAAGAGAGAGAAATTAAGTGGTCGTGAAGAAGTGTGTGATGGCATTCTACATAACACGTAGGAAGATTACACTATTCAAGTTAAAAACAAGAATAAAGTGACCAAGATTCCAGGAAGGTAGTTTGGATTTTTTTTTTATTTATTATTATTTTTTTTTTTTTATGGCAATGCGAATTAGCCTCTTTCGGGATAATCTGGTCACTTTGGAATTACTGCCCTTTCTGGCCAAGCATTCCCCCCCCCCCCAACATGGGCGGGTCTCGAGTGGAAGGGGTGTTGCCATCTCAGATCATGTCTGGCCGATTAACAAAAGTAATGACCTGAGTGTTGAAGCACTCTCTTGTTACGGACGTCCCAACACACTTTGTTCGTTTATTGAGTTCGTTTGTTGAGTTCGGTTTAGGTCACATGCTTCAAGAAACTTGTGATGAAATTCCACTTTTGGTTTCTTTCGGGGAAAAACAAACAAAATAATAAGCTGCAGTTATATTCAGTAAACTATTTTAAGTATATTAAAATTAATAATTTAATAATCTGCGCTTAATGTCGGTATACTGACTGAACTAATGGACAATTCCTGGCACTTTAGGCATAAAAAAAAAAAAAAAATCAGGTGTATTGGAGAGATTCATATCATCTACCACTTTTTTTTTAGTCAAAAGTCCTGGGAATTACATCAATTTCTCGTTTTTTCTGTCTGGCTCATAACCGGTTTATATTATTTCTTTCCTTTTTAACCAGTATTTCGGATCAAACGTTTCTTTGTCTTTCTTTAACTGTTCCTTTCCCTTTTTAGCTTCCATCCCAGCATTTCCAACAACGCTCTTCGCGAATCCCAAATGAACACAACTTTCAAGGGTGATTAAAAACCAGTTTTAATTGGACGTAACAATCGTAAACAAGCACCAACCACCGTCATACTTCACTGACTGCAAAAACGAAAACTGGAACGAGTCATGCCGTACTGCACAAACGTGCAACCGTGGATATTTCGTCACATAGCGTTTCTTTCCATCTATGCTTACGTAAGGTGTTGGACGTAACCTACATTAGCAAGTTGAACTTTCTTTACGCGCTTTTTTTTTTTTTTTTTGTTATCATTTCAGCTTGTTATTTTCGTGTTCGAAGGCGAGAAAAACTAGGATATTGAAAGGCTACGGGGAAGGTCGGCTGTAGACGAAGATAATCATGCCTTGGGCACATTCCCTCGATATTTTACGCTGAGTGTTTCATGCAGCACGTGCTACGAAGACGGATATACACATATTTGCTTCCTCTTAGAGACTGATGCAAAGTAGCACAGTGTCCTTACTGACCGCGCACTCATTCTTTTCGTGTCAGTGACTTGTCAAACGTGCCTACCTCTTATGCATCTAAGACGTCAGAAATTCAAAGGAAAGCTAAAAGATGAATCTCTGGTGATGCACGTATTACAGAGAAAGCAGGCAATAAATCATTGTATAAAAAAGGTATACTTTGCTACAAAGCAGTTTTTATGTGTTCTGTTGAATGAATCAGAATATTATTTTTCAGCAAGAACTCGAAAAGGCTACAACTGGATTAATGAGAGATAACCTTTCTTGATCCTCTTTTAAAATAATTATTTTGATTTCCAAAAAAATAGCAACCATAATTAAATATATCGCATTCTGAGTGCCTGTGAACGTTATTCTGGTCTAACAAGTTTGAATGCAATTAATAGTACTTATTGTTATTTATCATTAGAATTATATTTAAATATAAAAGCCAAAGCAAATGTTTTAAGCGAATTAATTAAAAAATATTTAACATGTTCATTTGCAATAATTTTATAACCGACTTCGATTCCAGTTATTTTAATATTCAAGTGACAACTTTTAAATGAAATAAAAATATCACTGTACTTTAATTACCAGAAAAGCAGCCGACGCAGTTTACATCGCAGAATAAACCAGATATGCTCTCATTGGCTCGTTAGATCACTATCGAAAACAAAATATATTCTTGATAATTTATATACAGTAGAAAAACCTACCTCAATTCTAGCCAATTTTTTAACTGCATTCTGAATTTTAAAATAATAAGTCAATCATTCTTTAGTGATTTATTTAGTGAAAGTTAAAATACTAGTTATTTTAATATTTTAGCGACTTTTAATACAATAAAAATATTACTGTACTTTTATTACACCATTCTAAAAGCAGCCGACATAGTTTACATCGCGGAATAAACCAGATATGCTCTCATTGGCTCGTTTAATCACTATGGAAACATAAGATATTCTTGGTAATTTATATACTAAAAAAACACTGCTGATATCGTTTTTGTCATTAATAACTTCTACAAAGATTATATTAAAAATGCATAAAATCTACTTTTCACTATTTTAGCATAAATAAATTAATAAAATGTATATAAATTATTAGATATATTACTGAGTAGAAGTAATGAGAAATTAATTTACATGAACTTAAACAAATTAACCTTTTTCTAAGTTTTATTCTCCATATATCGTGTGCTTTAGTGGTCCGATCATTCTACAAGAATATTTGTAGAAACCGGCCCACAAAGCAGATTTTTTGTTATTGTTTCTTACTCGGGACAGTCCATTTTATAACATATTGAAAGGTTGTAACAATCGAAGTGTGGAAATGAGTGGTTTACAGGAATAAAAATACTCATTATAGCTAAGCCAATCGTGCAAGTGATTGCTTACGGAAAGCTAATTATGCAACTATAGTAAGCTTATGTAGAGCGATGTTAATTGTTCAAGGTATAGGTTTAACACCAAATGAATGAAACATAAAAGTTCGAATGCTACCAGAGTTTATTCTGTTTTGTTATGAAAAAATAAATAGAAGAGACACTGCTAATCCCCATATAATGCCAAATATGCCGTATGTTTTTAGACGATGGGTTATTATTGCACCTTAGCTGCATGGAAATACATACAAAGAAGTCTTTAAGCTGTGCGTGGAACTTAGTAAACAAAATTATTGTGATATGATTCAAAGTAGACTGAGGTCTTCGCACTGCTGCAGAAAGTGAACAGGCTCCTGTTTATTTACAGACCAGAAACTTTGGATAATATGAGATATTTGACCTTCATTATCAAATCTAGAACTTCAGTCCTACATGAAACCTAGATAATACTTCCTTCCTGCTTGGGCAACATAATGAGTCCATAGTTTGTTGGTATGTCTGCAAGTGCACCCATGATAATGAATTCCTGCTATGTCAATTTTCATTTTATGTGTGCCTACGATGACTGACCTGCCACCAGTAACAATATTAAATGTTATACGATAGAAATTTAAGGTCATAAGCTGCAGCAATATAACTGGATTGAAAACAGACAAAAGTGATTCTGATTCCAGTGAGAATCGTAAAAAACGAATATGGAGACGACAACGTTGGTCATTTATGTAATAAAAATTATTAGTTTGATAATTATATTCTTAAAAATGACTGTACGAGTAAACTCAAGTGAAAAAACAAATCAAAAGAATAACATGGAAAGAATTAACAAACATATAAGAGCAATTAACCTACATACCAATAACAGCAATTTCTAAACCGTTGCATGAAATTATCAATGCATTCACTTCACGTATCACCTGGTATCTGTCTCGAGATCTGATTGTTGCCATTTCTTGTGTACAGCTTAGTACAGCTGAAAATTTTGATATCACAGTGTTTGTAGTAATTGTAGTTTCTTTCGAATCAGAGCTGTAATATTTTATCGAACTTGAAGAATTAGTAAAAAATACAATACTCATCCAGGGAAGGCACTCTACTTCTACAACACTCCACTCCACCAGTTAATCACCAACTAACAGAACGTCACTGCCATCATCATCTATACATAACGCCATCTACTGTCTACCACTAGTATTTTTTTGTCTATATATTGCGTATGTTCTCAAGGTCGATTTGTTTGTATTTGTATTTACGCAAAAGATGATTTTGCAATGAAAGTGTTAACCTACTCCAGCTCTTCAAAAAATATGGTGGTAGTATCACAGTGGATGATGAATATCGCTAACATATTTTAAGTAATAAATGATATGTAAGATGTTATTCATCTATCACCTTTAGGCTTAGCGGAACAGTAAAAAGAGCTGCCTAAAATGTCGGAATATGTTTCAATAGAATGGATTTGGAAGTTTAGTTTTAAAAAATGCTTGAAATAAAAGAGGAAGCCTGGTTTTTAAGTCTAATAAGAAATTCTGTGATATAAATATGTTAAATTTGATTATTTTAAATGCAATATTAATGATAATTTTAATGTTTTTATTATTTGTCATATTTGCTAATAGGAATTAGATTTGGACTTCTAGGATGATTCCACATACACGGAATCTTCTACAATTCTTTTATATCTACTACAAAGTATTGCCAAATCCAGATCGTTTCGCCCATTGCGATTTCATGAACTTCCTACATAGTTGGGAGAAGGAAAGCAATGTATTTCTATACGTTCATATTAGTTTTATTTCCGCAAGATAGGAATGCTAGTTCCGTAGGTATAGCCAGCTTCATTTCCGTTCTGTTGACAATTTCTTCCTAATATCTGACATTCTTATGATTCATATTTCAATTCCCGAGGATGTACGTCAATCTATGTTGTAGTAGTTATGGAAGAACGGATATATTCTGTTGGAATCATCCT
This sequence comes from Typopeltis vanoorti, assembly GCF_054136105.1. Taxonomy (NCBI): domain Eukaryota; kingdom Metazoa; phylum Arthropoda; class Arachnida; order Uropygi; family Thelyphonidae; genus Typopeltis; species Typopeltis vanoorti. Next base: position 63,524,104 of record NC_143573.1, on the reverse strand, counting down.
TCTTAACTTCCTACGCATTTACTTCACTGGATTAACATTGCTTTGTCAAATATGGTTAAATATTTGACAAGATAGATAATTAAATCCCAAACTTTTCAAGAAAAAATGTGCTGACTTCCCGTGTACGAAAAACCATGCATATTTGCTACTATAAAAGTATCATACTCTTTGTATCGTGAACTGCTGAGGCTTTGGGAATATCAGTTACATCACGATACTGAAAATTTGGAGAAAAATTTCCGAAAAGCTGACCTAATTTGAACCAGAAAGATTTTTAAAAAATCAAAGTCATCGTTTTAATATTTTCCGGAAATTTTTGAGGCTTTCTAAAAATACATTAGACTGCCTCTTTCTGTTTGCTGATAATTCTTGATTTTGTGAAGCGTTGTGAAAGATCGAAAGCTAATTCCTGCTGTTCTTTTTGAAAGAAACCTAAGAGTTAATGAGGAAAACTCCCACTGATAATAAAACAAACAATAAAACAATGGGATCATGCCCCATCTCAATGCCTCAAAGATTTTGATGCCCCCCTCTAACATAATAGTCAGCCAAGTTCTGAAAAAGTATAAGATAAATATGTACTTTAAATTAAAAAGTTAAAACTGTTTTTAATTTGACTTTCTTCAATGAATGTAAATTTTATATTACACAAAACATAAATCGAACTGAACTCGGGAAAATAAAATCCAAGTTAATGCGATCCTTGAGCTTGATGTCTGCTGCAAAGAGTTTTTATTTGAGGTACTAATTTAGTCATTTTCAATCTCAAATCCCCTGGTTTGTGATATCCAGACGATTTATTTTTTTCAGTAGCAAGTCATTTACGACACTGAAGCCACATTCAACTAAATATGACGACGGGAAGGGCAACAGGATTTTTTTTTTTTTTTTTTTTGCGAAACTAGTTGAATTTTTATTTCGTTTTTCTGTCTCGTCAGAAAGCCATGCCATTGTTCCTTTTATATTGAATAAAGTTCTAAGAGACTCCTTTGTTTTTCTGAGAGTTCTTGATACTGTATTTATGTTGACTGCTGTACTAGTGTCAAGAAGAACTCTCAAAAAAGCAAAATGATGAGGCAATTGTCGATGTTACAACCCTGACTTTCCGAGAAAAAAAGCCAGGGTTGTAACATCGACAATTTATCGCCGACAATGGTGAGGTTTTTGAGTATATCAATGATGAGGTGACGAATGCAACATCATTTTCTAATTGCCCCCAAAATATTCAAATTGCTCCCTTGTGGAGCGTACTTCACGTTGGGAAACACTGGACTAGTGGCTAGCCGTTTGTCACTTACAAGCTGTAGTTCCGAATTCCATCTAACTCGAATATCCTTACCAATATAACACGACTAACTTTAGAGCAGATATTCCGATTTGAGATTGCTGGTTGAAAATGTATCTTTTAATTTTTATAATCCCATACGTCAACGGATTTAGCTCGTGCTAAACTGTAAAAAAAAAAAAAAAAAAAAAAAAAGAGAAGAATTTTCAAGGGTGTGTTTATAAAATGGAATTGCATGGCATTTCTTCGCTCTTTATACGTACTTCACATTGGTCGCTAGTGATACTTGTTCTCTATGTTCGGTTAAAAATAGCATTCGACCAACTTGTCTCGTACTAAAAAAAAGAATGCCGAAGCTACGGCGTTTTTCTATCATATTCAACCAAAAACAAACAAACAAAAGATCAGCTTGATTCGTAATTAAGCATTAATTGGATTAAGACTGATTTAATTCGCTGGAATTATTTGAATTCGTGATGAATCAAGCAGAAATTTTAATTAAGATAATAGATTTCCTTATCACGATTAAAAAAAAAATTTTTCGTATACCATTATAAACGCAGTGAAGAAAAACGAGTATGCCGGCGTTTCCTTATAGTTTAAGGCCTGTTATTGGATAAAATATCGGTTTATGAACCGAAGAATAATTGCGTATGTTTGAGGGTTTCTCTTCCCCCCCCCCCTTTAGTAGTTGAAATATATGAAAACTTGTACGAAACCTGTTATTAAGATCGAACTGTATGTACTCACTGCCTGAGTACTTAACCTACTTCTTTTGATGACGCGAATTCAAAGTAGCGTCGGACTTGGTTAATACATATCAGTGTGGGTGAACAGGCTTCTTTACTATCATTTCTAAACTCAGAAAAATGTTCAGTATTCAACCTCCCTGATGAGACTTCGGACTCCATGGAGGCTTGGAAGTAATAATACGAATTTAAAAAGCAGATGAAGCGAAAAGAAATAATAATAATAAAAAAACTAATCACAGGAGAGTTGAAACTAAATAAAACATTATATAAAGAACAGTAATTAAATGAAAATAAGGAACTATAATAAAATAAAATAAATTAAGGTCTCTCTTTATCCATGTTGGGGACGTATGAAAGAGTGTAGCAGAAAGATCGAATCCATCTTGCAAATAGCATATCGTTACTCGGAAGAAGTGTGTCAGGGACCGATCCTCCAGATAGAGACATATGATTAAGATAGGCAGATAATTTTTTTTGCATATTTTAAACTAATTTATCAGAGAAATTTATATTTGAAAAATATCAATTTATATTTATGAACACATTCCCATGTTCATATTCAAATTCCACGTTAAGAAGATGAATATTATAATTAAATATAACTCGAGTGAATGCAATGAAAAATGTTTTAACCCTAAATAAATTTTATTTCCAAAATAAGTTTCTTTATTAATATTTTTTAACTTTAAGCTTAAGAAATGACGCCCGGCTGGTCTCCATCTGCAGGTGTTTCAAATTCTAAGCTACCGGATATGTTTAGTCAAAGGGAGGCTGAGTTTTCGTCCTTGTTGACCAAAATGTCTAGACTAGACATTTTTGTCACTTGTCACTAGACTATTTCCCAGAAAACAGTATACAGACGATAGCATCTCGTTAATATCCGACTTTGAACTATTTTAATGTCTATACCCTCGCTCCTGTGAGCATGTGTTTCATTTGCTAATGAATTCTAATAGGTAAACAGTCATTTTTATGCAAGATCGATTTAATTAAGGCATGCTGTTTCGTGTTTGTTGACATCGTCTCCTTATTTTCATTCCTGCTATGATTCCAAGATCCCCTAAGGATAAACTGTGAACCTTCACAGCAGGAAAAAGGCTACAGAATGAGGGCATAGACCACTCACCTCACACACTACTCAAATTGAAGTGTTTTTATTTTGTTATTTATTCTTGTTTGTAAATATCTTTTTCGGAATAAATCCATCATTTGGATGCACCATATTTGATTTACGAGCTAAGTTCTTAAAGAGTTATTTCTATTAATGTGATTTAAAAATCACGTGTTCAAGTCGTAACAATTTTACTGGCTTATTGCAACATCCGTCATCCCTTTTTCATAAAACGCAAAAGAGAACAAATGGTTTATGCGTAGGTGTTTGGATAGGAAGTGAACATCCGCTGTGTTTGATAAAAAAGTGTCATAGCAGATGTCTCAAATGCGTCAATTACCGAATATGATCACAGAACAAAGACGAGAATTCGTGGTTTTGAAAATGTGCTTTGAACTTCCTTTCCAGTGACGTGTTAAAATTGGAAATAACGTCATCCTGCTGATAAAAGTATCATATCTGTATTAATGATCGGATGTGTGTGCGCGCTTGCTTGCGCGCATTAGCATGTGTTATTCCTTGATAGGTAAACTACCTTCATTTAGGGTTGAGTTTCTTTTCACCTGTTTATTTACAATTATTATGATATCTTATATATCAATTTTTTTTTTTTTTTGTTTAAACTGATCCTTAAAAAAATAGAAGTATACTGTTGGGATTCAGGAAAGAATGTTTAGAATATTTCTTTCGATAAAAAAAAGGCAATCAACTTAGTTTATAGATGAGTAGGTTTGCTTTAAAAGATAAAAACACACTTTACAGCCAGTTTGAATTCATTTGCATTAACCTTCAAAGTAAATATTTTTCTCGCATTTTGATGGGAATGCTACTTATGCAACAAGTATAACTTGTTTCGCATGGGCATGGGAGTAGTGTTTGGGCAAGGTTAAAACGATGTTCGTATAAAAAGAGGTTAAAAGCAAGTGTACGCAATTATCTCAGTGTCATGCGACCTCATCTCCAAGCAAAGTTGCGAGGTGTTTCCCATTTCCTCATAGGGCTAAATTGCCAACTTGTTTAATTTGAGTCTTAACGCTACATGGTTCCTGTTCTAATCTTGTTAACTGGTGGGAATGAATCATTGAGTTGGGATTTTGAGGCACTTATAAGTGATGCATGTTTTTTTTTTGGGGGGGGGGGGATAGGAGAATGAGTATTTAGATAAAACTCCACCCTCGGTAGCTCCCTCAGCATCAGTCTGTTTTCAGTATACGAAGTACCTAATAATTTGAAAATGTATTATGAACACAAGAATAATTATCTTTACATTTGAGCCTTAAAAGTTTTGATCCAAAGCAGAAAATTTTAACGTTTTCTATATGAATAGACCAAGCAGTTTTGGTGATACATGAATGGAGAAATTTTTGAAACTGCAACGTGAATCTTAGCTTAAAGTGCAACCCCTGAGACCAGCAGTTTGCCATCCAAAAAAAACAAGAATCAAAGGAATGTATTTCGAGTTTTTTTTTCACATTTATATCAGACATTTTCTGAATATTTTCGCCATTTCACCAAGTGGGCAAAATGGCGAACACACTCTCTTATGGTATATATATCCCAAAAACCTGGAAACTGGCCTATATTCAACCCATTCCTAAAAAGGGTGACAAATCACTGCCATCTAACTACCGCCCTATCTCACTCACTCACTTCAGTCCTATCTAAAATGATGGAGAAAACCATCAACTCTCAACTCCTAATCTACCTTGAAGGTACCCGGCTATTAAGCGACCACCAGTACGGATTCCGCCAAAGCCGTTCAACAGGATATCTACTCTCATACATCACCCATCAGTGGACAAACGCCATGGAGAAATTCGGTGAATCCCAAGTAGTTGCATTTGATATCTCCAAAGCCTTTGACTGAGTCTGGCACAAAGGCTTACTAAGCAAACTCCCATCATTTGGACTGCCTCAGGACTTTTGCAGATGGATTGCCAGCTTCCTGTCTGGACGCACACTATGTGTGATGGTAGACGGCTCCCTATCCTCTCACCATCCAACTAATGTCTGGGTCCCTCAAGGCTCAGTTCTCTCACCGACCCTTTTCCTTCTATATATCAATAACCTACTTCAGTTGACCTCTAACCCAATACACAGTTTTGCAGATGACAGCACACTGCATTCCTCCCTTTCATTTGACAAACCCTACCCTACACAACTCACGTCAACCCACAGAACATCAACCACCACTGTCCTTAATTCCGACCTCCAAGCCATCCTCCGATGGAGCTCAGACGATCTTGTCAACTTCAACCCTAGTAAAACCCAGTTCTGTCTTATTTCTCACAAAAAAGAACCATTTTTCCCCAGCATTGTTTTCGATAACACTCAAATTCACAGACAAGACGAAATTTCTCTTTTTGGAATTACCCTGACATCAAGCCTCTCCTGGCATAAACACATCACAACCATTGCATCCTCAGCTTCCAAAAAACTAGGATTTCTCTTTCGTTCAAGACGTTACTTCACCTCTAAACAGCTGTTAACACTATACAAGTCACAAATCCGCCCAGCTCTCGAATACTGCTCTCACATCTGGAGTGGGGCTCCAAAATGCTCCCTCAAAATGCTTGACTCAATACAGAGGAGAGCAATTAGACTAATAAATGACCCATCCCTCACCAACTCACTTCCCCACTTTCACATAGACGCTTGGTCTCTGCAATCTGTATATTCTATAAATACTTTCACGGGAAAGGTTCATCTGAAACAGCATCAATAATTCCCCCACCCTGTACTACTAAGCCCTTTGAAACACGTACAGCTGCCGCCCAACATCCTTTTATAGTACACCTCGAAACCCACAGAACAAGTTTCGTTTCCTCCTCCTTCATCCCTGCTACTGCAGTACTGTGGAACAGTCTTCCCCCAGACGTATTTCCCAAGGAATACAACATACAGGCGTTCAAATCAAATGTAAACAAGTCTCTCCTTTCGCAACCCATCACCCATATACGGTACTAACGTACTATAGGTTGACCAGCCAACCTTCTGTATATGGGCCCAACATAAAAAAAAATAATTAAAATACTTAATTAAAATAATTAGCAAAATAATTACTATTTAAATGTCTACTAAATGAAGATTAGATCTGACAGGCGATAAAGGTAGTGTAGGAGAGATCAGAATTGTTGGTATCCACTTGAATCGTATCATCTTGAATATTAATGAAAAACAAAACGATACAAGATGTCAATGTTAAATCATGTATCGGATAATGAAACGCTCTGCACGATAAATTCCAATTAATCAAACATTTTATGGACTAACTATTTTCTACATTTGCTGGAGTATCAGCACAATCCGAAATTATATCAAATGATAAAGGCAGCTGTTTGCATTATTAAGCGTTTACCTTGTCTGCGCCCTGATGGGTGAATACAATGAGCAAAGAAACACCTGGAGACCAGAAGGTTTAAAGCACTGCTAAGTGATGTGCTGCTGAGTGCCGGAATATTCGTCTTATGAGCAATTTTAGGCATTTGGAGTAACTTATACTCAGAATTGGATCTACGTCATAGATTCTGGTTTTTAATTTACTAAAAACAAACCACATTTACCATCTTGTAACACGACTATAAATTCCTATACCATATTACTACACGCGTGTGCTAAAGCAACGTGGTCGTTAAATGTTGCTTTAAAATTTAATGATCCGTTCTACAGTTTATTGAATGAACTGATTACAATAAAAACTATCAAAATTATGAAGTATGTTGCTGATTATTTGTCCAAACTTTATAGATACGTTCAGTAGGACTCGAGATGACTATGAGGAAACTCTTGCAAATGAAAATTAACAATTACTGTACGCCCACAGATGCGAGATCCTTCAACACTTCTGCGCATGTCAGAAGAAGGAGAATCCATTCCGATAATAGGATAATCAATCCGTATTGTGGGATGAGCTCTTTATTATTACACGTCAGCAAATTAACTTCTCTTTTATGATTATTGTAGTTTATAAAGTGGTAACTATTTTGCTTGTATAACAGTTGGAAAATGTTACGTATAAAGCACGTGATTTTACGTGTTAGTGACCAATTCGTACATCACCTTATTTCTCCACCCCCTTTAACATGAATGGACTCTTCTTGGAACAGAGCCAACTGAGGTTCTCGTATCTGTGGTCGGACAATAAAATAGTAATAGACTGCATTTTTTTTTTTTTTTTCAGAATTACTTCATTTTTAGTATACGGTTGCCACCGTCGAAAACGACTGTCGTCTGTTGATCTATCTGTCTATTTTCAAATTCTATAACTTATCACGCTTTACATTGAAGTGTGTCCAAAAGTAAGTGTAATGGGACGCCCGCCTACGTAACGAGAATGCATGCAAGAGAGTTTTCGTTTTTTTTGTGGGGCGGGAGGGGGGGGTTGGATTGACAGGTTTCCATGCTTAGACAATTACCACTTCCCACCTATTTTTGCTTAAAGTAGGTCATTTTCTATGAGGAGAAGCAACAGTGGATAAAATTGTTCTGTTTCTTCTTGCACATTAACTTGTGCCGTCTTTCGCGTGGTACAACTGAAAGAATCTCTCTCTCTCTCATTTATTTATATATAAATATTCAGACCGCTTACTTTGTACGTAATAAGGAGTGTTGTCTACTTAACAATATGTATATACTAAAAAGAGTTTTATTTTAATATTTAAATAAATATTATGTATAATATACTACACGTTATATCTTTGTACACTTCATCCACGATTCATAGAAAATAACGTGTATAAAAACCTATTGGTGTCAGAATTAATTTTCAAAAGCCACAGTAAAAGGAGAGGAAGGCTTAAAATAGAAGGGAAACAATCATTTCTTTGTAAATGCGATGTGGTGTCACCCTCTGAAAATCCCGAATCAGTTTTTTATTTAAAAGAAAATGCAAAATAAACTCCACTTATTTTATTCTTAGTTGATTTTTGAGATGTACAATGACTGGTTTCGTCATTACACAGTTTTGTTGGGATATCGCTGAGATAAAAAAAGTTTTCGTTGCGGTAGAACAGTACTTAAATACCTAATTTCTTCTTTTGAAATTCTGATTTAAAAAAAAGAAAAAAGAATAGCATCCACTAGAAGTGTTCATTTTAAAATCGAAATTATATTTACTGGTTTGTATCTCTCGATAATTTCTGACTCCGATTAAAATTGACGATGCTATGAACAAGCTTAAAAATATTTCAGATTATTTTTTCGCTTAAGGATGGCAAAAAAGGAAATGAAACTTTAATTCAAATATTATTAGACACCTCCATGGAGTCCAATGACTCATCGAGGGAGGGCACCTGCTCCACAACTCTGCCGCTGCCGCACAATCCACCAACTGACCGCAACTACACCAACGCCATCTACCAGCGGTATTTCCAAAGTCAATCACAAACATCCATAGCCACGGCAGGATTCGAATCTGCAGCGTTTTGGCTAGAGAGAGGATACGCTAACCACTAGGCCAGTCTGCTGGTTAGCGTGTTCTGTAATTCTTTTTATTTTTATGTTTATGTTGCTTTGCAGCATGAAATAGTAATCTCTCTCTCTCTCTCTCTCTCTGAGATTATTTTTTTGGTCCATGCTCTAATATCAATAGTACCAAAATATGTAAATAGTGCCCATACACTTCGTAGTATCATCAGTTTAAATCTATTTGAAGAATTTTAATGGTTTTCGTTTTAAGATATCACAACTCGAAACAACTGGCTGTGTTCGAGTTGTGGTATTTGGCGAATGTGTGGTCGTAATTTTCTTTCTTTGCATGCCGCTACTGTTGATTCAACGGTTGGTAAATCAAATTAAACATAATGCTCTTTGGCCTTTCTTGCTCGATTAAAAGCCTTGGTTCCTGGGACAAAAACCTCCTGTTACTTTCGAATGAGAGACAACCTCACATCTGAATTCCCATAAATATTCATTCCAATCTAGACCCGATTCGAAACAAGACCTTTCGACCAACAGAACATCGTCAGTTTCGAGTACTCTACAAAGATGACTTTGCACCGGATGCAAAATGTTACAAGGATGCGTTTATATCAAACTTTGAATTAGAAGGAGGATTGTCATAGTTTATTTTTCTCTTGTGTGTTGGTGAAGAACTTATCGTTATGGTTTTGAACGCCAGTTAAGTAACTAGTTAATTAGAAATTAACCAATAAAGAACGTTTCACAGATATTGTTGTTATTATTAATAAATTTGGAATGATAATTATCATAATAAGTAGTGATTTGGGAGTTAAAAAATATAGTGATTTGATAAGACATGATTGCGATGAGGTAAAACATAATAAAAGTAAAATTATGAGAGGAAATGCAAGGAAAACATTATGAATTATTATAATTATTATGCATAACGATTTAGCACACTTTTTAAAAGTACTTTGTTGATATCGTCCACACCCTTGATAGACTTAGATCTCATTTCTGTATCATGATAAGGACGGGGCAGTCAATACCTTGTTTCGATATCAGGATCACTCCGTGAGCTCTTTTATACCACTACCACCTGTAATGATGTTCGAGAACTTTCAGTTGTCCTAAATTAGGCACGTTAATTCAGATTTTATGGCTTTCTTCAGTCCTGGCAAAGTTTTAAGCCGTGACTTGATGGATCAATAGCAAACAACTATCAGATCATTTCTTATATCATTTGATGTAAAAATTAAACAACGGGGGGGGGGAGATCAAGTATTGACATCCATCTTCATTTGCTCCAATTTATTCCATAGAGTTCCATGCTGAATCCTGTCAAATGCCTTTTGTTGCAAAGAAAGAAGAATCTTTCAAATTATTTGCTTCAATACTTTGTTTTCTATAATTTTGTTTTAAATTTAAGTACGCAAAATCTAAATGAAAAAATTCTTATATATTATTGGAGTTGTTTTATTTATTTTAAAATTATAGTTCAGTTTTGTTAAATCAGTACGTCATAAAAATCCTTTTTCTGTTTTAGACAGCTGACAACCTTTGTTGTTCCTTTCGTAATGCTATGAATTTATTTGTTTGCATTGGATATTATGTATGGGGTTGACTGTCTCATATTCTGTAGACCGCTAGATATACAAATACGCGCTTTGTATTAGGAAGATCATTTCACTTATTTGAGGGACGTGGTCTTCCTAATACAAGCCCTTCATTACGCAATAGCTGAATAAACATGTGAGTAACACATTATAATCTATTCGTAAATCCTTCATATGACGGATAAATTCCCAATGTCATTTCCAGTAGTGTCAACCACCGACATCAGATTGATAAACAATGGCATAAGGTTGTATGGCCCGATGAATCAATATTCCTGGTGTTCAAGGATGATTTGTGGACCAAAGCGTGCAGATGGCCACATGAAGGACGTGTCTCTTATTTGTCCAAACAGAAGGCAGAGGAATAATGACCTAAGCAATCTGTCAACATGAACATTGTTCTACGTTAACTTCGGGCCGTACAACAGTCGTACCTGATCTATTATGCTTGTTACGTGCTTATGCATAGAGGGGTCACAATTTATCGCTCGCGCGATAGAATTTTTTAAAATAGCAATGTTGTATCAGCTTTTCCTCCTTTGTTTCCTGAATGGTATGAGAATAATTATTGTAAGCAAAGTCTCCGCAATTCAGTCATTGACGTTGTCCTTAGGAATGAAATACTGAGTTCGAACAACACGCGAAAAACCTATAACAAGGCTTTTCATCTGAGGGTGGGTTAACCGGTCTTATACGGAGGTACTAGAGTTTCCCCCTCCAGGAAACTTGGTTTTTCACCTCTTAAAATAGACAAACCGGCTAGAAAAACACAGAAAAATAAGCAATAGATTGTTTAATGAGGTGTTGAGACCCTGCATGTGACTGAAGACCGTTATTGTTATTATTACGTGACATCTCCAAGGAGTCCAAAGACTCATCGAGGGAGGACACCCACTCCACAACTCTGTCTGCACCAACTCTCAGTCCCAACTACAGCGAACCGCTGCCACCATCATCATCTGCACAAACGTCATCTGCTGCCCACTATTACCACTAGTATTTTTTTGTCTGTAAATTGCGCGTGTTCTCAAGGCCGAATTGTCTGTATGCAGAATGAAAAATCCGATTCCGGGAGAAAAACCCTGCTACCTCCTTTAGTAGATCGACTAATCCACCTTCAATTGAAAAACATCATATAAAGATTCTTCTCTATATGATGAATTCATTACAAGTTCGAATCTCGTCACGACGAGAATCGAACTTGTAATGCACGTAGGCCTTTTCCAATCGAAGGGCGCAACGTACCGTCGTTCTTCCAATTGCACTATGGAGGCGCTTAAAGATGTTATGTGATCACAGTGCTAAATAGACAAATGCTACCAATCCAAATCATATTTACACCCATTCATCCACTTCAATATACAGCTGCGACAGATTGGACAATGTGATCAAGGATCTTTGTAGATGACCTGGGACATCTACAAAGGTGTCTTTGTAGATGTCCCATCTACATTACTTAAATGGTTTTTCTTTTAGCGGAGAATTCATTAACATTTTCCAATTATCAATGTAAGATGATTATTTTGCTTTCATCAATCATAAGAATCACAAATAACACTGACTGAATTTGTAATTCTTACACCCTACGTGAAGTTCATTTGAAGAAGTTCACTCTTCTTCTTTGAGAATTAATCATATGCGCGTGTGTGTAATTAAAAAAGAAAATAAATAAATTAGTGGAATTTACACATTTGCGAATAATAAAGCTTTTTTTTTTTTTGAATTTCGAAGAAGTTTGTGAGATAAGAAAAATTCATGTGAAACAAACTATTAATTGAAATATTTCATAAAGTGTTTTGTTTGCAAATATCGATGTATTAAATAAAAAAATATCGAAAACAAAAATAGATTTATTCGGGAAGGTAACTGTAATGCACCCGGCTATATATAACTATGAGAAAAGCTGACAATATGAAGCTAGTAAACACTGCGTCATCATTCAACATTTTTAGTAACAGCTCTACAGTATTCAAAGACAGATATAAAATTACTCCAACTTCAAAATATCATTTACCTTGTGCTCGTGTAGAGACAGACATTTTCTTTAGACCCTTAATTACACAAGAGCAGTGTCTACTTAAAGCAGGTACAAAGTAACGTTCCTATCTATTCATTTTATTAATTCTTAGTTTCTGTTTAAACACATACTTCAATCGCGCACGCACTCACATCATTGCCATGATTTTATGCACGTAATAAAAATAATAAACAAAGACCACTGCATACCGTTCAGAAAATGCTGATAACTGAACAACAACAAGAAAGAAAAAAATATGCAAATCACGTCAACTTCTATTCTTTCCCTTGGGACTAGTCTTCGTCGCGATCTTAATAATTTCCCACTAAGTGACCTTGCTCCTGGAGCAACTAAATGATAAGAAATGTTTTTGCTCACTGTTATCATTATTAAACATTACTTGCATCCTCGCCTCCATTATCATCTACATAACGATAATATATTCTTGAATTCACCGCCACCGTTTAATAACCCGAACGTTTTTATGTGTCTTGGCCCACAGTGGTATCTTCTGGGGCATTAAAGGTTTTCTCCTCGTTACTTTACAAAGTATGAACTATTCGTTCGAGCCTTTTAACTTTATGCAGTTTAGTAGCGTGACTGTGAGCAGTTCGGAAATAATGTGACTTGGTCTTGTACCCTCGAGTCACGGGAACGCACAAATGACGGCTTTTCTACGAGTGATAATGATCTCTGTAATTACCTCCAATGCCTGTAAGTATATACCTTCTCCCACTGTATACCTCACCACGTAATATCTCCATAACTCCCCCCCCCCTTCAATTTTCTTCCTTAAGTTTGAAGAGTATCATCAGAGGGCCTTTCAGTCTGCATTCTAAATAAGATTTTTCCATTTCTGTGTTCTTCCAAGTACACTAACTGTATCGTCTACATTTTTTCAGATACACTAAGCGTACTTACAATACGGTGCATTGCTATTGCAGATTGCGTATGTTCTTCTGTCTTGTTGACACATTTTTGAGGAATAAAAATTCCGAACTTCCAGGAGGGAAAAAACCCTTTCATATCCGAGAGTGGCTAACCTCATATTCAACTGAAAAGACCCGATAAAGGTCTTTGAAGTTCGAAGCCAGCTCCCTCCAACCACAGGGCATCGTCTATACCGAACTGAACCACGGTTATGAATTAATACGACAATATATTGCCATGATGTTAATAACTGAAAAAAAATAAATAAATAAAACACTTAGGAAGTTCATTTACTTCCTGTTTTATTCGAAAAGTTTATATAAGTTATGTAGTTTTTATACTATCGGATGAAGACTCATCTGTATGATACCTTGCTCTACTAACGAAGTCCATTTAAGATAAATGGACTTCGCGTATTGCCTATTTCAAATAGAGATATCCATGGGAATGAAGTCTGTTGGGATTTTTTAATGCCCTTCAGCTTTCATTATCATTATTAGTCAACCTTAAACATGGTGGTGCTTGGAGGCACAGAAGGTTAATCGAGATCAACTAATCTTCGATTAACCAAGAGGCGAAGAAACCAAAGGGCGAACACCAAACATATTTATACTGTTTTTTTTTTTTTTTTTTTTTTTTCCAGCCTGTAACTTTCCCCACTAGTGGGGTAAGGCCTCTCCCATTGTGGGAGGGTTGGGTCTACTTCTCCCATGGTGACCCACTTCATCTTGGGAGAGATGTTTATTCACTTGTATGAATGAATGTGTGAAGATGGAAGACAATTACAAACATCCATGTCTAGGTGGGATTCGAACCCTCAGCCTCCTGGCTGGAGAACGGATACGTTAACCACTCAGTCAACCAGGCCAGCCACGCTATTTATTATTATTATTAAATAGCATTTTTGATTCTCCGGCTATCTCTTGCCAGTTTAGGACGGTTAACTACGACTCGAATCATGAACAGCACCACACTGACCTATAAGAGAAACTGAAATGCAAGCAAAAACTATTGAACCCTCTGCTACTAATGGCTCAGCAAAAAGTTGAGCAAGTTTGAGCGTGGTTAGTAGTTTGAACGTATTTTAACAATAACGTTAATAAGTTGGTTTTTATAAGCATTGCCAATAATTGTGTATTCAAGATCGCATGTAGACGCACTTCTATTTGTTCTGATCTAAACTATTATATTTCTTTTTTGATGGAGTACCATCCCAAATGTGCAAAGGGCACATTTGGTCCAAGGACCTCTCTAAGAATTCTTGAGGATATTCAGAAGAGGGCAACCTGCTTTAATAAATGACCCTTCCCTCACGGATCTCCTTCAGTCATAGACGCTCTATTTCAACGCTGTACCCCCTTTTTTTTTGCTACTTTCTTGGCATTGCTCATCTGAATTGGCTATTACTATTCCTTTACTTTCTTCTAACCATGTAAGAACTAGAGTAATCACTGGTCAACACCCACACGCTGTCCAGATCCAAACACACCGACCTAACTTTCATCATCTTTCTTCATTCCATCCACTTCTATTCTTTGTAACAATATTCCACATTCATTTCACAGATTTACTTCCTTCTTTTCAAAAAGTTAATAAAAAAAAAAACGACTAATGGAATATTTTTCCCTTAAAAAAAGAAAACTGAAATTAAAAACACTTTCTCCAAAGTAGGCCCATAAAAATTGACAACTTCCTTGTGTTTTTAAGGAGTACAAAAGCAGGAAGTGAATTTTTTACGGTCACTGGTTGGATTAAACCACACACCGTTACACGAGTCAGGCAGATAAATAAAATCTATTATTCCACAACACGGCTAAAAGACTTCGCAGTATTTGTGGGCGTGTACCGGATCTCAGTGACCTACTAAAAACTGCGTCTGCAGTATATGGAAGAGATATGAAGGAGAATGATTTCAGGGACGAATGAATACCTTAAACCCTTCCACCCACCCCCTTCCTGCGAACACACACACACACACACACAGATTTAAAATTCAACTAAGGTAAACAGAAATCCTATCTCCTGGAAACTGTATCGAATTCATTATGGAAGAATACATTCTAGAACCGGGTATTAGTATCGTAACTTTGTTTCACTATGCAGATTGCTAAATGCCCTTCAGAACAGCCAAAATGTGTAAACAGTAAATAGCTGATTTGTTTGTGTATTCAGCTTAATGGTCAGCTTTGTTAGATCAGATCTTCCCGTGTGGTGCAGTTATTCTAACAGCAGAGAATCACTTGAACATAACCAAATTTGCTCTCCTGAATATATTTGGATACAAACGATATACTGTCTGGCCAGAAAACTTACCAAATCTATTTACTGGAAAGTTACAAAGGAAATATTGCAAATGAAAGTGATATTGCTAATGCATCATCACCTGAAATGGCTATGTGTTACATTTCAGGTCATAAACAAAAATCAGTACTTCATTTTTAAAAGAGAAAAGCACATAATAACTTTTTTTGCAATGATTGTTGCTGATATCATCCAAGTGGGACGAAACCATAACATGTTAGCCTAGTTAGCCGAGTGGATAGCATACTCGCTCCCCAATTAACAAGCTGTGGGTTCGAATCTAACTTTAATCATGTATGTTTATGAATAAGGTTAGATTCTAAGGAGAATTCATAAACATACATGATTGTATGTTTATGAATGTCGATAGATCTTACATCGACAGATGTAAGATCACTAACTCGCTTTTTTATTGGAGACCTAAGTAGAACAAGATGCTCACTGAAGTGTGAAATTGGATAGTTGTTGTCCTATTCGTAAAGTCATCTCCTTTCAGACGAATATTGGAAATAAAGTCGGCAACATCATGATTGCCCTATTGAAGCCTTGGGGGAGAAAATGGTACTGTGATCGGACTTTTTTTTTTTTATTGTAGTCGGTATTACCTGCGATTTTCTTGGTGCAGGGAAGATAGACTTTCAGTACATGCTCATTTTCTCTGTTTAACGTTTTACTCAAATATTTAATAAAATCCGCTATTTTTCAGTTATATCAGGCAAGTTTTACATCTTATTATAAACATTAGTGGGTAGGACAAGAACGAGAAATGAAATAGATAATATTTTTAATATTAATTCGTCACACAAGAAACCTCTACTAGCACAGTCGAGGCAATAAGCAACATTTCAAAAAATAAGAGTAAAGTTTCTAAAACTGTGTTTATTTTGATCGTATAATGTAATCTATATCTTTGTCTTCCATCCATCCATTGAAGGGTATCATTACAGAACTCAATAAATCACTACTATAACTTTGGAAGTCTTTCCATCGTCGCCAAGCACTTCTATTGTGTACACTGCGCCGAATTTCTTTAAAAAGCACTTTGAACTTGTAACATCTTAAACAAACAGTTGTTCTATTTCAATCCCCACTGACCTTTTCACTTCATGAAACGTTAGTGGACTCTGAACTTGGATCTGCAATTCATATACAGAAAATTCTGCTTGCAGATACAGTAGTAAAAGTCTAAATATACCGACCTTTTTTTTTTCTTTTTTAACTTATACAAACCATTCCTTGGAAGTTTTCTATTTCTCGTTCTTCTCATCATTAGAGTGACATAAAATGGATTCCTTATACACAGATGAAAGGCAAAATGTACATCGTTTCTTTGTCTCATATTAAAATTACTTTATCGATAAACATTATGAACAACGCCATTTTTTTTTAAAATTTTATTTGCTATTCGGCATTTTGAATTTGGGGCGCTTTTGCAAGATTTCTGAACTGGTTTATATTTTATATTTCGTTATCCTGACAAGCAGGAATATTTCGCAAATTTGATAACAGTTTGTTCTTTTAACACATTATTTTATCAAAACACAGATAGATTTTTAAATATTGTGCCCACTGTTCAAGTGTCAAGTTACCTCCCTTTACTAAAAAGGAATTTTGATTGTGTTAAAAAAAAAAAAAAAAAAAAAAACTCAATCAAAACTAGGCAGAAAAAAACGGAATTTTATTACGAACAATTGCAACTGTTTTTATGCTTGGTACTCTTCATATATTATTATTATTATTATTATTACAAGTTTATATTCGAATATAAATTTGAAAAGTATATTCCCTTTTTTTCTCTAATCGTTTACTTTTTGATTAGATATCTCATAAATCAGCCGTTCTTTTACATCACTTCTGCTATAAACGATTTATTATTATTATTATGAATTAGAGACTAAATTCATTGGTAATTCAAGTACAGTATTTAGTTTTTGTATTTATAGCTTTATCTCTTGTGGCGCCATCTGCCTGAAGTTATTAATAATCTTTTATAGCGATCCCATGGGAAATTTACACAAACATGTATACCTAGCTTTATTCGTGATCAAAATGGATATGAATAAAACAGTAAAACATAGACAACTTTCAAGGTGCTATGAAACTAGGGCAGTAAAATAATAAGTCTGTTCACACAGACTTGTAGAGATAAAACGTGCTTTTCCGGTTGGCCGGGGTGGAGTTAGTAGAACACCTGGCTTAAAATTACGTGTCAGACGAAAGAGGAAAGTAAGGGATAACACTCAAACCTGCTCGTTTATTGTTCTTTTGTGTTACTTATGTCTAGAATAAAATTCTTAAGTGCTACCTTCGGAAGATAAATTTAGGAGTTTTATCTTTTTTTTTGTCTAATTTTTATTGAAATATATTTTTAGCCGATTCTTAAGTGTGGAGTAGTTTACACATCACGGTGATAATTTCGTCTAACCATCATAATAAAAATTTCCACTTAAATATGTATTTAATACTGTAGTATTACATACATATTTACGTGGGAAGTCTTATTTGATAGTCAGATAAAAATTATATGTCTTATGAAATACTGCGAATATTATATATTATTATGTAAAAAATATTATACGAAAAAGCTTTTAGAATGTAAAGACAATCTTCTACCCACGAAGTTAAATTTATTACAGTCTACCAACTCGGTCTTAAACTTTCACGAATAAGCCATTATTTGGTGTTAATGCACGATGCTGACGCATTTTGGGCATCACTATTACAGTAATTAATACAATAACTCATGATAGTTTATATTTCAACATGGGAAACATTTTTGATCAAAGGACAATTCTGAGAAAAACAAGGAGAATTAATACATAAGTAAATAAATTAATATTTTTCAGTGTGCGTGTTGTTTCTACTTAATCTTCATTTTATTAATTTGGCTCCACTTAAAAAATTCTACTTCCATAAACCATAATTAGAAAAATATAATGGGGTCAAGTGATCCGCAACGTTTGAAGAAAACAAAGACTTTAAAAACTAAACAAAATTGTGATAATTTTTTTTTTAAACAGTTTAAGTTACGTTTACTATGTTAGACACCAATTTGATCTTTAAAGTAGCGTTCTTGGATTGTAGCAATCAGTAATGAAAATTCTCTTCGGTTTGATTGACCTCGAACACAAGCAATCCTTATTAAGACTCAATTTATGATAAGGTAGCATACAGGTGGCATACGCAGACATAATACATGGGCCTTCATAACTTTAATTACTTTTCCCAATGCTTCAAAACTCCCCAATCCAATGGAATTTCTAGCTCTTGGTCTCCAAACACTACTTATGTCTCTTAGGTTTAGAGTCTTTTGTAGGATGAAATATATAATAATAATAATAATCTGACCGTATAATATAGTATAGTATTATTATTTTTATTCCTGACACCTCCAAGGAATCCAAAGATTCATTGTGGGAGGACACCTACAACTGTCTCAACCACTACACCGAACCTCTACTACGAATCATCTCCATCAACGCCATCTATCGCCCACCTCCATCGCCACGACAACTAGTATTTTTTGTCTGTAAATTGCGTGTGTTCTGAAGGGCCGATTTGTCTGTATGCGGGATTTTCCCGAGTTTCCGGGAGAAAAAACCCTGCTATATAGACAAATTTTTTCAGGCTATTGTATTTGCATACACTTTTAAGAACATTATTCGTATTAGTGGCATAATTTGCATATCTTTAAATTTCCGAAGGGAAATTTTGAAATTTAAAGACGCAGTTTTCTGAAAACAGCGTTATCAGAGAAATGGAGGAAATAAATAAATAACATGTTCCAATAAAAATGAGATAAGGTCAAGTCCCACAACTTCAGCTATTTGGAAAGAAAGCGATCTTTGCCTTCTATTTCACACAGGAGGCACGTGATGAAGTCGATTGCAAGCATGGAAATTTCAGAACTCCATGGCGAACCTCTAGAAATTAAAAAGACAACCCTGAAAAGGAAGAAAGCATATCAAAAGCTAAAACAGTCCAATCAGTTACCATATAGAGAAAATGTAAGAAAAGCAAGGCAGGATTAAACAAAAAAAAAATCATGGGACGACTTTGGTAAGAATATAAAAGATAATTAAGAAAGTTTCAAATTATGAAATCAAGCTCTCATAATATCCTTCATGGATACGAGAGCTCGTTTTCAGAAAAAGAAATAAAATTGAATGTGAGAATTACAGATGATTCTCCCTGAGGAATATAGTCAGCATTTTCTAGAAAATATTTATTTCAGCATACCTAGAAGCGGCTAAGAAGAAGAGGGTTGTCAGAGTCAGCTTTTCACATTAAGACAAACAGTTGAGAAATCATGAGAATATAACAAGGATCCGTATCTAAGTTTTGAAGATATGGAAAAGCCATATCAGGTGTCAAGAGAAAGAGTTGAAAACGCTACAGTGATATGGTGTTAACGGAACATACAGAACAATACACATTCTGTAATAAATTTGTAAGTCAATAGTTAGCACTGAAATAAAAACCACTATCTCCACTGTTATTCATCATCTGTAGAACAAATTATAAAGTTTAATTAAACCGGATATCGAAGTGGTAGATATTTCCGTCAGCTCTTTATGCAGATGATGTTATAATTCTAAATAAATCCATACCAGTCCAGATGTGGAAATAGACAACAGAATAAGCAATGCTGGTGTACTTGGGAGTCAGTTGAATAAATCCATAGAGAATAAAATAGAAATTAGTCAAAACACTAAACTAGTTTTATACATGACGGTATTCAAACCAATTTTAACTTATGGATCTGAGAGTTGGTTAGCCGGGATATGGGATGGGGGAAACAGGTAAGCAAAAATTAGAAACTGCAGATATGAATGAGATTTCGAAGCTAAAAATAGGGAAGTGGTGATATAATGAATATATTAAAAGAATCGTACATTGTTTCAAGTCAAGAATGTGTGAGCAGAGCTAATCCCGGGTTGCGTGGCCACTTAGAAGTGAAGACCAAAATATGAAATCTGATAACAGTGGATGTCTGACAGACAGCAGAACTAATTTGGAGGGAAATTATTGTGGTTAATGATAATGTAAACGTACACCCCTATAGGATACATATCAGAAATATAATGATGATGATGTATTTTAATTTTTACAGATTTGAATGACGATGTTAAACTCGATTTTTCAGTAAATGCAAACAGTACACAAAAATATTTAATGGGAAGTATCAGTACTTCCGAACGCTCTTGAAGGTCAATTCTCCTCTGTGTATGTCACGTAAAATACATCCTTATGATTGTACTCGATTTTTTTTAGTATTTTCTTAGCATAGAAATTGCATTTCTATACGACATAGTTCGTTGTCTGAGTTTACAAATGCGAGTGTTTGAACGTTCGCTTTCCAAATATTAATTTCGTTGTATTCTGTTTACGTTATATAAATGTGTACATATGTATCGAGATATAAGTAATGGTCCGATCGTACTTCTTATAGTTCTTGGACGGAGTCTACAAAGTACTAATTCAAGTTCGTTTGTTGTGCTGAAAAGGTTTGGCTTCTTTCATGAACTGTTTTATGGTTTCCAAGACAGAGGCTTAGGGAATACAATCCAGATCTCGTTAATCATATAAGTTAGTTTTATTTGCCAATAACGATGCAACTTTCGAAATATACATACACACTGTAAGTACAGTGTATGCGTGTTTATGGTAAAAATTAAAAAAAAAAATAAACATGAAAAAATATTGTTTATTATCGATAAAGTTATACAGTTTGGTATAATTCAAAATTACTTAAAAATAAAATCCATTCCTTTAATTGTAATTAAAGGAATGAATTTACAATTTTTGGACATTACAATTAAAGGATTTAATTGTAATGTCCAAATATTTAAAGAGACGGAATAAACACGATAAGCACTACGAACACTCTACTACTGGCGCCAACTGCATATAAACAACAGTGGAACTGCGCGACGAACAGTGCCGCATTACGCTAATAGCTCGCATCTCACTATGGCGTGCATATGCTTGCGCGAGTAGCAATATGACACTGTGGAAAACACAGTGTTGCTAGCGTCCTTCGCCCTCCTAAATGCCACAAGATGGATTTTTATTATTTTTTATACAAAGTAAGAGAATTGTACAGGATTGTTGATGATAAAATTAAATATTACAAGCAAATATAAATAAATTAATAAATATATTTATATATCGAGAAAAATTGGGGGTGCTACAGTTCCGCAGTGCTTATGCACGAGCTGCCCCTGAATATGCCTCCAGTTTTTTTTTTAATAATTATAATTTATATTTTTATGTATTCTGCTTACATTATATAGATATATACATACATTAACTGTATATTTTCATCATATATTGTTTATATGTACATAATAATACTATTAATAGTAATACTGCATTGGGAAATCCAGTGAACTAAGATTATTGAAATACGACCGCACTGAAATAGTTTGAGTTTAATTGTCATTAAACACACAGAAATTCAACTGAATGGTGTTATTTCGATTTCTTCAAGTCCGAACGTAGAAAAAGAGACCTATGTGATATATATATACACTTTTGTAATGTGAAGATCGCTTCTGTTGTTAAGACACAACATTTATTTAACAAAATACATTGTCAGATCTTCAATATAATCTCCATTGCCCCTTATTACTGCTTCTCAATGTTTAGGTAGGTCTTGTATTCCTGTCAGCAATTTTTTTTTTTTTTTTTGGCGTGTTTGATAGGGTCGGATCACTTCAACTTATCAAAGTGAAGAGTTACTTGTGGAGCGACTCTATCAACTTAGCGTGAGCGAAAATATTGAAGGAGAGTTTATGTAAGGACTGTATGAGAGAATGAAGAAACACCCCTGCTGTTCTGTGTTATCAAAGAACTCGAAGGATATTAGTTTGAATTACCGCCAAAGCAACTAAAACTGTGAGACCGGTATATTATACAAGTTAATGGTTTCTTTGGGCGATTTGCCAGCTTTTCTGGATAAAAAAGTTGAGCTTCCGGTAAAAATAATTCTTCAACTATGGTATGCTATCAGCTAACTCACCTTCTCCTGAAAAGTCTTCACCAGGTTCTTCACCTCAGACAATATTCGAACCCACAAAGCCGAAAGACAAATGTAATCGTGACTGAGCAAATTTTGGAAAGAGTGAATGAATTAGTTAATATCAGCCCACTGGAGAATCAACGTCATTCTGGCTTTCTCTCAATCTTTTATTGAACTTGTATACATTTGATATCCTAAACATAATGTGTTATTGATTTACGATCTTTCGTGAGTGGGTGGGACTTGATATAAAAAAGACGAATGAATTTAGTCCCTTATTATCATATGATCAGACAAGTGTGCTAGGACTCGGTGTTCACAGTTGATTTAACATCCGCGGAACTCAAAGGGCAACCAAAATGCGGGACCCCAAAATGTATCGTTTTATAAAGAAAGTTATCTTTATTTATGTCCCCGTCTTCAGTATTTTTTCTTTTTCTTTTAGACAGAACACAGCAAAATAATGTTTAATTCCCCGATTAATAGGGGTGCTAGAAAAAACTTGGCTCTATAAATAATTTTTTCACTCTGATCGTATCTCTACCGTTCAACTTCTAACAATAATAATTATTTGACCTCCAATAGCTAGCTGTCTATCAGATAAAATTAATCCGGAAGTAGGACAGATGATTCTTAACTCTGTTCCACCTGCCAAAGTAAACGTGCTCATTATCCTAATCATCTAGATCATCAAATCATATCGGTGATACACACGAAGAATACAAAATCAACAGAACAGTATTTAGGACATTTCCCTTTTTCCTCTTTACATATAGACACTTGTGCTGTTTGCTGTTCGTATACATTTGTGTCTTTTTTTAAAAAATATTTAGACCATTGTGCTGTCGACCGGTTACTTTCATTTCCTGTCAATTCTCTTAGAAGTAAATATTTTAAATAAATGAAGTGATTAATAAAAAAAAAATAAAATAAATTTCCTATTATGAAGGTAGAGCTGTGTTTCTCACCCTTTCTGAGCCCAAGGACCAGTAAAATGCCTAAAACAATTCTGCGGACCACTAATTATGTAATTTTTTTAAAAACCTAAGTGAAGATTACTAACATTTGGGAAAAACTGTGCCATTTATAAAGTAATAAATCAAAGCATGTTTTGAATACATGTGGAAACATAATTAATTAAATTGGAAGTAAACGATTAAAAGTGTATCATCATTGGACACTTTTTAATTTTTATGAAACAAATAAATAATATGATATAATTATGTTACTACTTACTTTTAATGAGATGGTCGAGCTTCTCGGCCTTGCAGAGTTGTTGGATATCTGACTCAATATTGGTTAACTTCAATCGAAGATCGGCACACACACTAAGACGATTTCTGTATTTTTTTTTATTTTATTTGAAGGAGCGATGAAAATCCTTTCTCACAAAGATAGGTTGTAGAAAACTGCCCGACGATTTTCAATGCTTCTTCAGATAATTCTGGAAATTCACTTCTCACTGAAGGCGAGGTCCAGAATCGAGCCAAACCAAGATCACGGAATTACATTTTAAGTCCACTGTCATTTGAAAGTTCGATTAACTGTTCGTTTTTCGATAACGAAAGGTCGTTCTCGTGACTATAAGCCTGAACCCACAGAAATTTCTTATAAAAGTTATTCGGAAAATATGCTTCCAAATTCTGGAAGCATATTTTTGTTCACTATCAGTGACGACTGATTTACAGAGACTAATTACCAACCTGTCTCATTGCCAAACAGTACAAAATACTTGTGTACATATAATCAACTTGCTCAATGATACATAGCACGCTATATTTTATAAAATATGTATATGCTCCAGACAGGAAACAGCTGTTACTGCTCATTCGTTATCTTGTGACAGATACCAATTATGTGTCAAGTAGTACACGACAACAGAAAAATCACCTTTTCGAATTTTTAGAATATAAGCCACACCAAATAGAAATCACATAAAACTTAGAAGTTGTTACTTGTTCCGAAATATATATATTTTTTTGTAATTTTGACTGGCATGGTTGGTTGAATAGGTATCATATCCACTTTCTAACCAAGAGATCGTTTATTCAAATCTCACTGTGGGTATGGACGTTCGATATATATGCTCATTCATGGTACTAATACGAACCCTATACACAACAGCCTTAATGGGTTAAATTTTTCGTCTCTTCTTGGCTTCCCATATTAGGCAATTGTTTGCCTTAAACGTTTTTAAGAGTTTAAAAACGTTTTGTGCCCATCTCCTCTTGGGCCTTCCTCTTGATCGGTGTCCCTTTAGTTTATATTTTCAGGCAATATTTGACTATCTGTGATCATTCATTCTTTCTATGTGGTTTTTCCAGTTCTTTCTATAGTTTGTGATGTCTTCTGTTATGTTAATTATGGATAATTGTTTTCTTATTTCTTCATTTCTTATCTTGTCTATTCTTTTATAGCCTGCGAGCGATCTTAGGAACTTCATTTCTGCAGCTTCCACTTGTCTTTTATCTCGTTCTCACCAAGTCCATGTTTCATTGCCATATTTCAGAATTGGTTTGGCTATTATTTTATATAGTTTGATTTTGGATTGTTCTAGACGTGTTGAAGTGTCTGTTCAAAGTTCCAATGACTGTTGGGAAATTTTGCTTTTAATATGCAATGTCAATTTCTCCATTGGGGCTTATGTAATTTTAATTGTAAAAAAAAAAAATAAATAATAAGAAAAAAACATACACAAAGATTTTTGCTTATAGTATATTAGTAACTTGGATTGAAAGAAGGGTGATAAAAACAAAACACCATGTTAATATTAAGTCTATTAATTTTTAGAAGCTTATGAGACAATCTGATACATGAGGTGAAAGTGAATATGCCCTACGAAAAGGAAATCCCTGCATTGTTATTCAGAGACTTTAAAGTAATGAACAAAAGACTAAATAAAGAATAAAACCACATTTTTTCCCTCCTAAATCTCAAAAACTAGAAAGCGTGATTTTATAGTTCGAAAGTTATAGAACCTGCACCACATTGAATGTGAGATTCAGAGGCTTGAAAAGAAAGAAGAAGAAGAAAAAAAAAAAACTGCTGTGGTTTTAATATTTAACGCATAATGTAGAAAGAAGACATTCCAAAGAAACTGATGTGAAAGAAATTTTTTTTTAAAAAAAAGCGAAAAAATGGGTTCGATAGATTTGAAATTAAATTGTATACAAATATGTCTATATTCACATAGAGAGTTAGACACATAAAACTTATGCGGAAACTCACTGTTTTAGACAAATATTTACTAATTGCTTAAGATTCCAATCCTTGTATCAAGATCGCTCTCAGGAGTACATGTTTCCTAACAGAAAACACAATAAATGACAACAGGCTAAAAGAAACTAATCTTGCAACTCTTTACAACAGGCTGACATCTAAAGGAGAGAAAAATTGATGCATACAAAAGTAAACACGCTTAAAGGCCATTAATAATAATATAAATTGCCTTCAAATAATGAAAATATGTGCCTGGTTAGCAACAGCATCAGAAGTGTGTATAGTGATCTTATGCTCGAGTCCAAGAGTGAGCATGAAAGCTATTAGTTTATTTTTAAATCCTGAGTGACATTTAGATTGAGATGAAATGATCTGATGTTCGATACACTGAAACTACCTTAAATTACAGCAGCTGATATTTAGGATAAATAATGGCTGTAATTTCGACATTATACGGTTGTAATGATGATGCTCTCCCTAGCATATAAACATGCTTAAAAGGACCTTAAACCATTATAAATCCCGATACTGACTCATAACTTAGTGTCTTGTGCTGCTTCATCTTAATCGTTCAATGGCGTGTAGAGTAAAGGGGAGCATCACTATGTACTCTTGAAGATTCCCTGATTTAGTTGATAAAGACTTACGGCTGTCGAATGAATTCAAGGTTTTGAATTGCAACCGAGAAATTTATTTATATTTTTATTCTTTTTTTGGGAGGAGGGGATAAAATTTAATAGACATAGTTATAGTGTTCTTACAGGAAACACTATATAAAAAAATACCAAATTGCAATTTAATTTTAGTTATGAAAATTTACTTTTTAAAAACTATAATGATTATTTTTTCATTTATAGGTATGGATCTTTCCAATAGATGTCGCTCTGGCTCATGTGATCGTTTTGATACAACAGAATTTATGGGTAGTCTTGCCACCGTGGATAGACGTATGACTTTGGATGAGATTTTAGAAAATCGACGACGAGCTATTTGGACACTGGAAATGTTTAGTGACCCCTATAGTGATTCAGTAGATGTGGGTGAAGATGATTTTATATACCCTGCTGATTCTGAAACGAAGAAAGGAGGAGTTTTAAAGACGCAAGTTTTGTGATTTATTGAAATGACTAAGCCGAAAGAAAATTGTTGTTAATAACACTCAATTGAATTAATAGAAAGAGCCCAGCAGTGAATATAGACAAATGAAAATATTTTTAAAAAAGAAATTAATGATCGGTTTGTACAGTTCACTTGGACTACATTTGATGGGACATTCCGAGATAAATTAGGACTAAAAAGTTATCTAATTATAAAAAATGCTAATATTTTTAAAAAATGCAGCTAATATTTATGGGTGATACTGTATGTAATGAGATGTAAATCAATAATCAGAAGCTAAAACATGTTGACAATATGCAAAGTGTTTATCGCTGGATAGATTAATTAGTACAGCTTTTTATGAAATTATTAAAAAAAAAAAACAGAATGATGTAAGTATTTAAATTTAAAAGACAGGTTATTTATTGACCGTAAATTTTTGACGTTTTTTTTGTATCATGTTTTAAAATTTTAAAACCAAAACAATAAAAATATATACAGCATGATTGTTGTCTCTACTGTGATGTTTGGTTTTAATTTTATGTGTGTGTGAAGTAAACACACTGATGCTGTAACAGTGTCACAAACGAAATAAATATAAAACAAATCTACTTTCTTCATGAGGTATGATGAAGCCGTAAGACTTCATCATACCTCATCATTAGACTTCATCACTAAAAGCATATTTTTCACGAATTCTTCATTCTCTGAAAAATAAATAAATTTAGTAAAATGTAACGGATATAGTAAATATCCATCATCATTTTAAAGCTAAATAAATTAAACATAAACGTTTTGAATCTCACAAGAGAGTTTATGAGAGTAAATCTTAGGCATAGGAGTTACCTTAGCTTGCACTACTTGAAAGACACGGACTCTTCCCAGGAGCCTATATTTCCAATATATTCATCTATTTTAGTGCAGTGATTTGGTTGCACTGATCTGACAGTTGTTTTCGTTCTCATCAGCGACCGAGCATAATCATAAAGGGTTAAAACCGTCTGTTCAATACCACAGCGAACACCAAAGTAAACCAAAACGAAAAAGCAACAAATATCATTCTTGATATTGTTTATTGCTTTTTCAGTTTAGTGACGTAGCGTAAGACAGACTCTGTTTTACTTACTGCAATCCAGATCAAGAGTGAGAACTCACTTTTAGTGCAAGAATGGTATCTAGTTCTGGAAGCGTATTCTAGATCAGAGCTTCTTAAACTGTGGGTCGCGACTCCAAATGGGGTCGCGTAACCAAATGTGGGGATCTCGAATAATTTGGCAGCAGTAAAAATTTTCTGAACGCGCAACAACCAAAAATTAATTCAGATTCGAGACTATTGTTTGTAATTATTTATGTAAAATTATATGCATACCAAAGAATTGTTTTAAAATAAATTTCTTTATGATTTATTATTAGTAAATGTTTGATTTGTATACCAATTTTATATACCCAGGGTCGCGTAAACATTTCTCGGGTGAAAAGGGGTCGCAAGTGCAAAACGTTTAAGAAGCGCTGTTCTAGATCAATGAATCTCTCTACCTTCGCTACGCAATCCATCCCTCAAAGTTAACAGATATCGCTATGCAATATGATTGATAATCGATACGCTATTGTCACATGATGGATGCAGTGTGGTCTAGTGGTTTTATCATTCTTTTTTCTCCATCTCTCAACCTTAAAATATATTTGTGTATGAGGAAAATACGAATATTGTAATGAAAGATGCTAATACGTTACAGACGTATTAGCATCTTTTCTGAATGTATCAGCGAAGCCAATACATTCAGAATGGACATGATTCCAATATATACGACAACTTGGCAGTCCTTGGGACGATGAGATAAAAAGTAACCGAAATTCCAGTTTGGATTTCTGTTATAAAAGAATGGAATACACCTGAAATCAGCGTAAATTTTCACATGGTCATTCAAATCCACTTCGTTACGGAATAAATGACCTAGGAAGATAATTTAGAAGTGATATACAGTGCCCATTATTAGGAATTTCATCCTTAAAGGTTAAGTGAATCATTTATAAACTTGTTTTGTGCCATTTACAGGTCAAGTTATTAGCTCAGATACTGGATGAAAGTTTAATTAAAGATAGAATAAAATGAATGTCAATCAGAATTTAATAAATGATACTGGAAGAAGGAGTTATCATTATACAATTGAATGAAAAGACAATTCTTATTGCAGCAGATTTTCATTGCATGAAAGACTGCTGATTTTTAGAGAGAATTTGGCGACTATGAAACAGGTTTGGGTAAAGTTCTTTGACAAAGAAAATTACTCAGAATTCTATGTTTTTTGATAACTAATTGTTATAAAATAAATCAGATAATGCCTTTTATTTCCTCATAGGGATTAGGCGAGGCCTTTATACCCTATCTAGCTTTTGGAGACTGAGCGGGCAGTTCAATCTCCACTGGTAGCCAATCAGAGATAGCTGGTCCATGTCTATCACTAATTATAGCAGCCACCTATGAAGAGGCTGGCAAACAGTGCTGCCATCTCTTGGTACTTAACACCTAACCCTAACAGGATATGTCACTGTCTGAAATAATGTGGATACTACGGTCAAATTTCTTGAGTTTATGGGATGAAAAACCTGAGTTTCCAGGAGGAAAAATCCCACTTGCCCAAGCCAGAGATCGACTAACTTGGGAATCGGTCGAAGAAAGGCTTAGAAAAAGTTCCTCCAGTCGGAGACTAGACTCCAACTTAAGTCTGACTTCCAGCGACAAAGCGCAGAGGACGCAAGTACAACTTCCACTGAGCTACACCAGTAAAATATCAAAGAAACATGGCTAGTAGTGAAAAACAAAAAGAGAAAAAATACAACTCCCCTCCTCCAAAAAGAAACAAAAATAATAATCATTTTGTACAGCACTGAGTTTGGCTATATGGTGAGAAGTGGAGGCTAACAGAATGAAATATATGCTGTGTGTTGCTATGAACATGCTGATTCATATGGTGTGAATGAAAAAATACATCGCCCTATTACACTGAGGAGTGCTAAACGAGTAATTATTATGGGTGACTTAAATTATCCGAATATTTACTGGATAGCAGAGAAACCCGATGATAAGAACAGAGGAGAATTTATTTAGTTGCTGCAACTTTCTCGTGCAGCATGTGAAGTCTGGAACAAACAGGGATGGATTTCAGTTAACGATATGGCTGTTTGGCCACCAATTGGTGACAGGGATCGTGTCTTAGTGACCTGGGAAGAAGGTAACGATATGGAAGTTCCCAGTGGCGCACTCAGGATTTAATCGTCAGGGGGTGCCAAGTTGAGTAGACGATTTTAGAATTCACACTACGCATTTCATACAACCTGTGACTGAGATCTGCAGTGATCACCAATACTCGTGATCTCCTCTGGCAAACGAAGTAGAGCTCAGTCTGCCCGAGCACTACTTCTTTCGCCTTGCGTTCATAGCGGCCGTGATTCTCGAGAGCTACAGGGTATTCCCACCTTATGTGACCTCTAATTCATAAGCAGTAGTATAGAAATAGAAGACACGACACAACATAAATAAAAAAAAATGAATTTTAATTAGGGAAAGATTTTCGGAAAATTTTCTAGTGTTTTTTCCTTTTTCTTTTTTTTTGGGGGGGGGGATGGGGGTGTGGGTCCCTTTTCCACCTGGGTGCGCCATTGGAAGTTCCAATCAGAACAGGTTATATACTGAACTACAAATCGGGAACTTATGAAAAATCCCGGAAAATGCTATCGGTGGTTTCATAGTATCAGTTACTGAATGGGAAGGATATCAAAATATGATTAAATAAATTAATGTGGTATCTGAATGTGTCCCTAGAGTTCGAAGAACAAACAGAATGATAGTGAGATGGATGACATCTCATTAAGCAAAAATACACAAGAAGAAAATGATGTGGAAATAATATCGTGTGCATAAGAGTGAGAGGGGTTATGAAGTATATGAAGCTCAGGCGAGAAAAATTACGAGTATTGTATGGAAAGTTAAACTGGTGTGTGAAAAGAAATTGACTGTACTGGCTAAAAGCAACCCCAAAGAATTTTATCGTTATACTGCAAGTGAAAACAAATAGTGAAAGAGGGAAAATAACTTTACTAAATGCAGACATTACCCTTATATTAGAAGCAGATGAGTTAATTCGAATAATGAGTAATCGCTTCGCCAAGATCTATAAACCTGGTGTATGTTATTGCATAGTGCACAGTGGAATGTTCAGCCATACTGGTTAGGCCCGTGACATGTTGTATAATTTGAGTATCAGCTCGGAAATTATCTCACAGGAATGGAAAGAATGTATGATAATCCCGTTCCATTGCAACCAATGATTTGTACCCCTTCTTGTTCATCTACCCACCTGGTAATGATTGGTTCAAAAGAATAATGTGGTCAGTAATAAGAAAAATGAATAAATTAAAAATATGTAACATCATATATCTCCTAAGAGATGTGTTTTACATTATGGGAAATGCTAAGGATAGTGATTTCCCCAGAGCTTACCCCACTTTTACTACGAGTTGCCCCTGTCATGAAAGGTTTGCTTACGCTTGGATCCGCCGAAACTATAAAAGTTTCGGCGGGTCCTTTTATAGTTTCTATCTATATTCGGCATGAAACGCTTGCAGTTTCTTTGAAACTCTTGTAGTTTCTCTATTCTGCATTGAAATAATTTTGGATTCAATATCCACTTAATTTGAATAATTTTGCATCGCCGAAGTGAAGCCTTTTGGCTCTCTATTTCAGTAATTCTTGGTGACTTTTGTGATGTGACACCTCTTGGCAATTCGTATGGCAAAGTATAACCTCTGCATCACTACAACCTGAGTGCTTACAATTTGGGTCTGCCTACTCACTGATGAGACCCCAACAGGGGTAGAAACCGGTCTGGGTCTGGCTCTGGGAGGCTCTGCTTGGTGGTGGGGTGAGCCTAACACTAGGTAGGGCCAATGCTGAAAAGTTCTTCTCGGTGACGGGGTGAGCCTGTCACTGAGTGGAACAACGCTGAGTTGGGCGATCTTTCGGGATCGTCCTATTTTTAGGGCCCGCTTCACCTTTACATCAACAAAGATCGAAGCCGGTCTGGGTAGTGACCTCTCATAATGTATAACATCATACATCTCCTAGGAGATGTGTGTTACATAATGATAAAATACTAAGGATAGTGATCAGAGCTTACCGCACCTTTACTACAAGTTGTCCCTGTCACGAAAGGTTTGCTTACGCTTGAATCCGCCGAAACTTTTATAGTTTCTATCTATATTCGGCATGAAACTCTTGTAGTTTCTTTGACACTCTTATAGTTCCTCTATTCGGCTTTGAAATAATGTTGGATTCAATATCCACTTAATTTGAAAAATTTTGCATCGCCGAAGTGAAGCCTTTTGGCTCTCTACATCAGTAAATAAATTCTCTAAAGCCTTTAATTCTCAGAGGGAGTTCGCAGAACTTCTTTTGTTCTAGCCAACTTTCTGAAGACAGATGAGCAGCAGTTTCTATCACTCATACTGTCTGTAAGAGTGAATGATATGGTGAATATTTTGAGGCACAGGGTTAACACCCAAGTTTCGAGGGAAAAAAAACTGTACATGGTCATGCCAAAGATTAAATAATTGGAATCGCCTGAATAATCTTAGAAAAAGTTCCTCTAGTCTGTGATTAGAATTCACGCTTTGGTCTGTTTTCAGGTGGCCTCGTATTCCATCATTTTCAGAGGGTTACATATTTTTACCAACGGAAAATAACGTTTGTCAGTAGTTCCAGGAACACCAACGGAAAAAAAAATTAATGATGAAATTAAAGCAAAGAAATAATTTTTGTGTTAAAATTATCGCCAACAACATTCAGCAGTTTCTGCGCTGTTATCTGTTAATCTAAAGCATTTAAAAATAAAATAAAATAAATAAACAAATATAAAATCAATCTTCTAATGCTTTTTATTCCCCAAATGGAGTAGGTTAGGTTGTTATAGCTCTAACTTTTTGAAGTCGGAGTGGCAGTCAATCTCTACCCTTACATGTCACGATAATTACTGAAGGCTACAAATGTTTTCATAAACATCGAGGAAAGAGAGTACAGTAGACAACTTTTGTGATCTCGTTGTCCCTAACCCTGTTTTCTGAAGATCTAAGTTCGAATTTCTTGAGTTGTGGTGTTTGTCAAGAACATGAGTTTCCTAGAGAAAAAAATTCTTCTGGCTTGTGCCAAAAGGCGACTTAGTCGCCTTTTGGTAAAAAGTATATAAAAGTATCTAGTACAGCAATACGCCAATAAAAGTATCTAGTACAGCCAACGTCATTTCTACGACAAAGATATGCAAAATAAATAAATATATATATAATAAAATAAAACAAAAAACTTCTCATGCCATTACACTTATTTCAACAGAATGATGGCCTACTGTTTCATGCTACTGGTACCTGCTATATCCTCTGTGGGACAACTTGAACCTGGATTTTGTACGCGAGGAGCTCCTCCTATTCCTATCCATTATAGAGTCATTAGCTAAGAAGAGTAGTCGATTAAGTTTGTGAGGTTTTTGTTGCTATGCACTTTGAGAGATTCAAACAGATTGTAACCCATGGCCTGCCAGTATTTGCTTGTGCAGTCTCTTGACCGTTGTAGTCCTCTTCGACTGCACGATTCTGGGAGTCTTATTCTCATATCGCCAAATTCTTTACAGCCACAGAAATGCTGGCGACTTGATGCTTTCTGGTTGATGAGCCCTTCTCGATAAACACTAGTCGTCATTGCGTCTTTGTATCACTGCTTAGGAGGACAGGAATTACTTGCACATCTCGTGGCAACTATTAAACTGTGCTCAGTGTCTCTTAAGTGATGATTTTTGTTTATCATTACACTCTCCAGTACAAGCTACTTATAATGGGTAGGTACCTCTGAAGTGGTGCTGGCTGGATATGTTGTGTGATGGAGTATTCAGGAAATTAGCCAGTTTTGGTATATATACACGCATGTACGTAAGGGTAAATGATACTCATAGTGGTCTTTTATAGTCAGGAGTGTACTGATAAATTTTTAACAACCGATTCTATAAAAAATGCTGCAGGTTTTCCCTTTGTGACAGTTATACCACCCCCTCCAAAAAAAAAGTGTAATCAAACTCATTATCAGCAAACATCCGCTTAACAACGCGAAATCTTTGACAGTGGCCCAGGCAAAACTATGCGAATGTTTCTTGAAAGATAATATTTCTGTAAAATTGCTAACAGAGATCATCCCTACAGGCTTCTGTAGGGATGATCTCTGTTAGCAATTTTACAGAGATCATCCCTACAGATCTCTGTAGGGATGATCTCTGTAGGGATCTCTGTAGATCTCTGTAGGGATGATCTACAAACACACAGGCTTCTGAATGAGAAAAGGGGAGGGGTAATCAGAAAAGTTTCCGAAATAAGGGAGGCCGTTTTAGTATCTGTTCTAGCTTTAGGAGAATGAGAAAGAGGTTCAGAGTCCACCGGTAGCAAATCTGAAATAGCTGAAATAAGATTATCATTAATTATCATTAATTACATGCGGTGAAGAGAGAGAGCAAGTGCTGCCATCTTGTGGTCCCTAATCTTAAGGCGGTAGCCCAATGTCGTTTTACAATGTCGTGCAATAGATCGCCTATGTCGGGAACTGGTGAAATTATTAAGGTTTTGAAAAGTTCTTCTAGTAGGTGTCGGGAATTGAACTTAGAAAAGTCCTTCTTTGGGAGACCTAGCGCTATAGTCCCATACATAATTTCCAAAAGGCTACCTAATAAATGCGCTCCTAATTTTCCCTGTCACCACATACAAACCAAACAACTGAATTTTCCTAAGCATTGTTTGTTGAAGTACATTCCGCTGTGCAGTTTATGGCCATTGTTGGTTTAACAATCAGCTCACAAAACTATTGAATATTTATAACCTGGCTAGCACAAGCCGGCTCCATCATACCCCTGGTTTATAGTCAAAGATCATTCTACGACGGTAGCTACTTATGTGAGTAGATTCTCTCAGAGAAGAGTAAACCATGTCCGAAATCAAAGTATGGAATATAAATTCCATTATTGATATTATTTAGGAAAATAATCATATTCGAATGTTTCTTAAATTAATTTTATAATTTAAAAGTAACACATGACACTAAATATAAAATTTATTTTTCATGAGTAGGATTGCCTGGAGGTGTTTGAGGGAAAAGAAGGTACCGGAGAAATATGTGAGGTTAGTGCAGGAGATGTACAGAAATGTGAAGACAAGAGTTCGAACCCGCCTGGGAGAGACAGAAGGTTTTCCAGTGACAGTTGGCTTGCATCAAAGGTCAGCATTAAGTCCGTTCCTGTTTAATATTGTGATGGAGGTGGTGATGGAGAAGATGAGAGAAGACGCGCCTTGGACTATGTTGTATGCAGATGACATCGTGCTTTGTGCAGAATCAAGAGAAGAAGTGGCAGCTAAACTGGAAAGTTGGAGGAAAGTAGTGAAGAGAGAGGTATGAGATTGCGCAGAAGTAAGACAGAGTATATGTGTTGTAATGTGGATGGCAACCAGGAGACAGATCTAAAGCTGGAAGGAGATGTCATCAGGATGGTCAGTGACTTTAGATACTTAGGTTCAACAATGAAAGAGGATGGTGAGGCTGAGAAGGAAGTGGGATGCAGGATACAAACAGGATGGAAGAACTGGAGAGAGATGGCTGGAGTGCTATGCAATAAGAGGGTGACAATCAATCTAAAAGGCAAAATTTACAGGACAGTAGTGAGACCAGCTATGACGTTATGGAAACTGTGGCCTTGAGGAAAAATGAGATCAGCAGTATGGAGGTAGCGGAGATGAGAATGCTTAGGTGGATGTGCGGTATGACCAGAAAGGATCGTCTGAGAAATGACTATGTAAGGGGAACGGTGAAAGTTACGAACTTAGGAGCAAAGATACAGGAGGCGAGATTGAGATGGTTTGGTCATGTGATGTGGAGGGAGGAAGAGTATGTGGGAAGAAAGGTCATGCAGATGGATGTGCAGGGGAGGAGGAAATGCAGACGGCCAAAGAAGAGATGGAGGGAGATGGTGGAGGAGAACTTGAGTTTGGAGAACTTGGATGTGGCTACAGCCCAAGACAGGAGGTTGTGGAGGGGACTCACCACAAACGGCGACCCTACTTAAGTGGGAAAAGCTGCAGAAGAAGAAGTAGGATTGTCATGAAAAATAAATTTATCATTAGGGCATGGTTTTTTAAATTTTTTATGTAGTTATGGCAACAACTTTCTCAAGTATACTATTTTTTATATAATTGATTTATAATTGTTTTTACAATTAGTTAAAGGCCTGTGTAGCTCAGTGGAAGTGGGGCTTCGTCCTTCGTTTGGTCGCTCGAAGTGTGACTTAAGTTCAAGTCTAGTCGCCGACTGGAGGAACTTTTTCTAAACATTTCTTCGGCCGGTTCCCGAGTTAGTCGATCTCTGGCTTGGGCAACGAGTTTTTCCTCCCGGAAAATCGGGTTTTTCGTCCCGTAAACTCAAGAAAATCGACCGTAGTACCCACATTATTTTAGACAGTAACATATCTTATTAGGGTTAGGTACGAAGAGATGGCAGCACTTGTTTGCCAGTTTCTTCATCGGTGGCTGCTATAATTAGTGATAGACATGGGCCAGCTATCTTTGATTGGCTACCGGTGGAGATTGAACTGCTCACTCAGTTTCCAAAAGCTAGATAGGGTATAAAAGCCTCACCTACTCCGTATAAGGGAATAAAAGGCGTTAGTGGATTTATTTATTTTATAATAAAACTTTACGAACACCTTTCCTCCCTTTTCTCAGTAAAGCAGGCATAACTCAAATAGCCATAACTAACTTGTGGAAACGACTTGACAGTCATTATTTACCAGTCGTCTTCAGAGAGTTGACTTCAAAGCTATTAATGATTTACAAGAAACACAAGGTGTTACCTCGTGTAACCATAAATTCAAAGACATATTGTTGCGTGAAACGGTATGAGTTCTATTGTCGTTATACGAGGGTGGTCTGAAAAGTTCTCGGTATGGACCATATATAGCATCACCATCAGTAAGATTTTTTTTTTCTGAGTGGGTATATCTGTCATAAGCAACTATGTGAAATTGCAAGTCATTCTATCAAGTAGTTTGTTTTATACAGCTGTCTGAAGCAAAAGTGTTGTCTCTATCCCTTGAAATGGATAAAATTGAATAACGTGCGGTTATAAAATTCTTTGTAAAAGAAGGTTTAACGCCAAAAGAAATTCATTCGAAGTCCATAAAAGTGTATTGAGCACTCTTCTCCTTCGTTTTCGACAATTAAGAAATGAGCTGCTGAGTTTAAACGTGGCCGTACCAGCCTTGAAGATGATCACGTGAAGGACCTCTAAGCCAGTGAAACAACACCAAAAAGCATTGATAAAGTGCATGATATAGTATTGGATGACTTGCGAGTCAAAGTGCATGAAATTGCTGAGACTATAGGCATTTCAAAAGAACGTGTAGGATATGTTTTGCATGAAGAATTGCAAATGAAAAAGGTTTGCGCAGGATGGGTGCCGCGCAATCCTTTGTTTGCACGGCACCCATCCTGCTCAAAGCATTTTGATCTTGATCACAGCAGATCAAAAACGCACTCACATGAAAATCTCTGAACAGTGCTCCGGAGCGTTTTAACAAGAATAAAGCTGATTTTGTGCGTCGATTTATTACTATGGATGAGACTTGAATTCACCATTACACACCAGAATCCAAACAGTAGTCAAAATAGTAGACAGAAGCCGGTTGTTCAGTGCCAAAGAAGACAGTCAGTTCGATCAGCAGTAAAGGTAATGGAGGTTTTGGGATGCTAAAGGCATTTTGTTTATTAATTATCTTGAAAAGGGTAAAACACTAACCGGGGAATATCATTTCGATCTTTTAACCAGACTAGATGAAAAAATTCGCGAGAAAAGATCCGGTTTGAAGAAAAAAATCATCTTTCATCAGGACAAAGCACCTGCCCACAACGGTGTTTTGGCATTGGAAAAATTAAGGGATCTGCATTATGAATTGTTGGAACATCCACCCTATACCCCAGATTTTGCTTCCTC
The DNA here is from genome assembly GCF_054136105.1 of Typopeltis vanoorti. Classification (NCBI taxonomy): domain Eukaryota; kingdom Metazoa; phylum Arthropoda; class Arachnida; order Uropygi; family Thelyphonidae; genus Typopeltis; species Typopeltis vanoorti. The sequence goes on along the minus strand of NC_143573.1, from coordinate 63,486,283 downwards.
TGACTTCTATCTCTTCCCAAAACTAAAACTCTTCCTCTCTGGTCAGCATTTTCTTCGAATCAAGAGGTGATTGCAGCTGTAGAGGGTGTATTTTGCCGATCTTACTAAGAACCATTACACGGACGGGATAATGGCGCTGGAGCATCGCTGGAATAAATGTATTAGTCTTAAGGGAAATTATGTTGAAAAATAAAAATAATTTTGAAATTATAAAAATCGTTTTTTCATTGTTAGGCCGATAACTTTTCAAACCACTCTCGTACTTTCTGCGGAATTATTACGACGAAAATCGACTGACTTAGGAATGGACTGGAAAAAAGGTCTTATCAGAGTTCCTCTCGTCTGCATTTAGAATCTAAACTATAAAGTTTTTTCTTCTGAATCCCAGAATTAAGTAAAAAGCAACGTTGATCTGTCCGGTTCTGCAGAGTATTTTGAATGGAATCTTTCATTGTTCGCGATATAACATAGTTAATTACAAAACAGGGACAGGCAAAGAGTGTACGAAAAACATATCAACGTGACTCCAAAAAACGAAATACCTAGTTTCCATGCTTGTATCTCACTATTCACAGCCAACATTTAATCCGAAGATAGTAAAGGAAATGATGGGTCATTCGCTAGCTGGTGCGGAAATTCCCCATGAACATTCTGCATTAGGTTCTACCATAAGTACTACTAGCAGACAAAAACTATGAAACCACTTTACTGAAGTAGCTTTGAATGTAGTAGGGCCTCATACCTACCTAATTATAACGCGCTAGGCATAGCTTTGCAAATTGTTTCTCAGACAGCAATGGATCAGATAATAGCCTTGCGAAAGGCTATTATCTGATCATTTACTACTTGGGGAATTAGTGGATCTTTCCTCCATCTAAGAACAGTGTATTATTATTATTCCCGTAAATCGGGTGTGTGTTCTTCGAGACGATTTTCGTGTTTTGGGGGATGAACAACCCGAGTTTCCTGGAAGAAAAACAACTCACCTCCTTATGAGATAAGTTAACTAGCCTTTAGCAGAAAATGTCTTAGTAGAGGTTCTTAACATTATCCATGGGATTCGAGTGGAGGCCTTTCAAACAAAACGGATTCATCTTGTTATCTGAAGTATAACGGCTTCCCGAAGAAGGTAGTATGCGCTTAAGGCAAAAACGTTTCATTCACCGGATTCCTTATTATGGAAGGGCTGCACCTGAGGATGGTGCTGACATGACGAAGAGAATTTTTTAAATTCTTCATCACAAGCAACCAGTTTCCAAATTATTCGGAAATTTTTACTATGATATATAATTTACTTTATAAAAATATAATGCAAAATGATCCTTTATTATAATGATACTTAGAAACTTAAAAAAGTGTAGGTAGCCTAAATCAGATCATGAGACCATAAGATATTGATATACATATACACATACGTATATCAACATCCTATGAACAGGTTAGTTTTATATGTACACATAAAGATAAAACTAACCTGTCCACAGGCATCACTGCTTCGCTACGGGTTTGCAGCATCTCTCTCTTGTGTGGCGATATAAAAATAAACTTATTTATTATAAATTGTAGTTTTGAAGCAAACATTCATGGCTGGTCATGAGTCTTAAGGTCACACTGTTAGAGATAATAATATAAAAGGATATTTAGGGTATCGAGATTGCAGGAGTCATCTTTGATAACCTCTCATCTGAAACGCTTTCATTTATTGATAGTTTGGTCTGAATATCAATGAATATCAGAACACCTGAACGATGAAGGCAACCAGTAGTTTTCAAAGACTTAGCTTAAATGACCTCTGCTTTTATACAGATGATTCAGAATCTCGTCCTCCAGGCAAAAATATCAAATGGGGTAGTCAATTCAGAATGTAAAGGATGGGATAAGGGGGATGCTATTTTCTCTATATAATAATGCTAGAAGCATCAGGAATAAGGAAGAAAAGTTTCTGTCATTGGTTAGTGCAATATGTCAAACGTTATACGTATTAGTGAGACTTAACTAACAGCAGATGACATAGTTAAAGAGATTTCAGGGAGGATAGAGTAGACAGGACAGGAGGTGGGGTAATGCTGATGATAGTAGATGAATGCAGCGAACAAGATTAGGAGTCAGTCGGGTAGATGGCAGCTCTTTTGAGTCAATCTCATGTATGATCAAAATATAAAATTGGTTGCTACTATAGGCTGGGGGGGGGGATGCAGGGATTATGTGGAAGATATGTATCAACAGATTAGTATAATGAGTGCAAATCAAATAATTATTATGGGAGAAATCAGTTTCAGTGGCCTAGATTGGAAAAAGGAAAAATCACAGCAGGAACGAAATGGAATTTATACATTTACTGAGAGATAATTACTTGAAGCAAAATGTGATGTGGGACTAAGGTAATGGTATGAGAGCATTGAATCCTGTTATGGGCTTATAACTAAGTTCTATAACTAAGGTTTCTTCAGTTGGGGGAAGTGATTATGAAAAATAAAGCATCTTGGTCTTGACAAATATATTTGCCAAGACCAAGAAGAAACAAGTGGAAATTACAGTAATAAAGAGGTATATGTGGAACTATAAGGCAGGTGATTTTGATACACTTAGGAGACAACTTGAAGCCATACCATAGCATAAAGTTCTGCAAGGGAAGGATGTTTACAGTACTTGAGAAATAGTCAAGGTACATCTTGGCCATACACAATAGCAGTTTGTGTATGGCCAAGGTCAGGAGGGAAAAGTGAGTAGGTGTTAGATGGATGAGTAGTATCAGTAAGCATAAGCTGCAAAAATAGAAAATCTAGTGGAGGGTATATAAGGAAAAAGATGACTAGCTAAGTCGTGAACAGTAAAGAATCAGGTAAGAAGGGTGACTAGCATGGAAAGGAAGGCAAAATGAGTTTATGAGAAAAAATTAACTGAAGAGGTGAAAAGAAATTCCAAAGAATTTTTCATTATGTGGGAAGTAGAAGAAGCAACAATTTTCATGACTGCAGATAGTAGAGTGGTAATGGAGGCAGATAAAACTGTTGAGCTACTGAGTGAAACTTGCAAAATGGTCCAAGTAAAGATATTATGCCAGAGATGACAGGGACGGATGTGGAAACAGAGGTTAATGAATTAGAAGTACTTAGGATATTCTAGAATCTGAATGCAAATATATCTCTGGAATTGAATGGAATATCGGGTTTGATTTTAAGAGAAAGTGGAGGTGAACTAGCAATGCCTTTGACTAGGCAGTTTAATTGTAGTCTCAGCTCTGTCAAAGTCTCAAGAGAGTGGAAGGAGGGAAAAATAATTTCTTTGCATAAATGATATGTCTGTGGTAGCAAATTATAGACCAATTAGTATTTCAGATCTGATGGTAAAAGCACTGGAAAAATTAGTGAGAAAGAGAATTCAGGAATGGGTAGATGAGAATATGATACTCTCTGAGGAGCAGCATGGCTTTGTGCAGGGGTGGTCATTCTTTAGTAATCTATTAACCTTTTCTAATAGGATGACAGCTGAATTGGATAAAGGGAATGGCTACACGGTTATATTGCTGGATTTTGGAAAGGCGTTTGACAGGACCACATGGAACTCTGTTACGAAACTGTAACAAATGGGGATGGATATAAAACTGGCGGTATGTATAAAAGGGTGGCTCATGGACAAATACCAAAAAAAAAAATAGTATATGGAGGAGCAGAATCCCTAAAAGAAAAGTACTAGTGGTGTACTGTAGGGCTCTGTGTTTGGACCATCGCTGCTTAATTTGTACATAAATTATATAGGAAATAATTTGAAGGGTGATATTCAGTTATTTACTGATGATTCAAAATTGAGTTGGGGTAATATCTAATCAAGATGATATATAGAACTTGCAGAATGATTGGAATATTCTGACAGTAAGGATATCGATTTAATGTGAAAAAGTGTAAAGTGATGCATTTTGGGATACAAAGATTACGAGGTGTGTAACCACATGGGAACTGTACTGCAAGAAATTGATGGAGAAAAGGAGCTGGGGATAATTGATAGAGAGTTGAAGTTTAGAATGGCATATCGTTAAAGTAGCCGGGGTGATCACAGGATTATTTTGTTATTGAAGAACACACTGACAAACAGAGATAAGGGAGTTATCATTTCTGTTTATAATGCTTTAATACAATCACATCTGGATTACTGTGCTCAGGTCTTGTCACCTGGATTTCTTGGGGATGAGGAAGTGGTGGAGTGGATTCCGTGGTGAGTGACTAAGATAGTGAGGAGCCTGTGGAATGATCCCTATCAGGATAGATTTGGGGTTTGTGGGTTGCAAAAGTTGATTGATAGGCCAAAACGAGGGGATATCATAAAAACATTTAAGTTACTTAAATGATTTTTATAGGATTAATACAGAGGAAATACTGTATTTCAACACTTGGCTAGAGGAAACAGAACAAGAGGTCATACCTGGAAGTTGGGTGATAGTGTGGTTAACAAGGCTAAGAGAACTAGATTTTCACTTGGAGAGCGGTGAATGAATGGAATGGGTGAGTTGTGTCAGTTGTGAGCAGGGCCGCCGAGAGAGGGTGACATCTGAGACTTTTGTCACGGGCCCGGCATCGAAAAGGGCCCGACCATCCGGCCCAGACATGTCACATAATTAATGAATGGTTTTAATTCTCGTAATAATACAACAGTGATAAAGGATAATGGCATATCGAGAATGATACTGTGTTTTGTTTTAGACAGACGGCTACGCTCTTTAGCTCGCCGGCGCTTAGAGAATGAGTGTCTGGAAGACACTGATTCTCTAAGCGCCGATCACTAGTTATAGCGGGCGATGACGTCAATAGACGTTCGTGCAAAGTTATTTTGCAGTTGGCTGCGCTAGCTAGAAATTGCATTCACAGTAATGTTCCTTGCCAGAACGCTTCGTTGTTGTTATTATTTTGATAGACGATGGTTTTGTTATTGTTTGTAAATTGTAGGCCGTGCGCTAAAAAAATGAAATTACGTATTCTTACTAATTTGATTTTTTAATTATTAAAATTATACTCGCCTACTCCCCGTATACAGGAATAAAAAGGCGTTAGCTGATTTTTTTTTTTTTTTTTTAATTTGACCAACAGAAATGTATCATCATAAATCTGGAAATCAAAAACGAAAGGAGAAAAGAGATCGCGAGAAGGCAAAAGAAGATTTTAAAAACAAGCATTTACTACTGAAATATTTGAAGACGGAAGAACACCAAGATATTGAAATTTCAAGTAAACATTGTGCTAATAGTTTAACTGCTGACAAAAGTAATAAAGAATCTTCTTCACCTGGACCTGCAGCAAGTTACTCTGAAGTCAATACTGAAATAGACGCTAGGGACTTAAACCTTCAAGATAAAGAAAAAAGTTGCTTGGACCTGGAAATGAAGCAACAATCAGCACTACAATCGATGCAGTTGGTAACAACGATTTAATATATGAAGAATTTACTTCAACTGCAGGTGAAGCTGAAGAGACTACCAACTTAGGAGCTACCGAAGTTATAAATTAGGAAGATCCAGGTACTTGGCTAGATTTCTTTAGTGATGTAAATCGGCAATTAATAGTTGTTAAAGGGCTAAAATCCGAATCTGAGTTAAATGATATGGTCAAGTTAATGCCAAAAGATTGTAAAGGTATAAAATTTTCTTCATATTTACTTTATTCTCAGTTTTCAAATGGCCGTGATCAGTTAGTTCGTGACTGGTTACACTGGAGTTCAAGCAAACAAGCATTACATCATGTTACCTGCCTATTATTTAGCATTGATACAAAAAGTAAACTTGTCAGCGATTTAAGTAAATCAGAAGGTTTTTGTCCTCTAAAACAAAAGTGGCAAATGTTATATACACGTTTGCCTGATCATGAAAAATCGCGATCTCATAAAGAGTGCTACTTATACTGGAGGCAATTAGAACGATCTCTAACTGGTAACGGAGTAAACAACAAAATGGAAAATTAAGTTATTCACGAAACAAAAAAAATTATGAATTGCTTAAAAGGTTGCTTCATGTAATTTTATTTTTAGTGTCCAGAACTTTATCATTTCGTGGTGCTAATCAACAAATTGGTAATCCACATAATGGGAACTTTCTGTAGATATTAGAATTAGTTGCGCATTATGATCCCATACTAAGAGAACATTTACAAAAGGTAAAAGAATCTCAAAACACCGGCCAACGACTTCAGGCCCATTATTTATTGTGGCAAACTCAAAATGAATTCATTGACATTTGCGGTAATTTTGTATTAAACAAAATTTTAAGCGAAAGAAAGAAGTCCATTTATTATTCAATAATTTGTGACTCAACTCCAGATTCGTCACATATCGAACAAAATGTTTTAATACTACGATATGTTTTCAGAGATTCTTTAACTCAAAATTGAATTGAAAGGTTTATAGAATTTATTGATTTTTATCATAAAACTGGAGAAGAAATAGCAAAAAAATTATTAGAACGCTTCAATCAACTAGAAATTGACATACAAGACTGCAGAGGTCAGGGATATGACAATGCTGCAAATATGAGTGGAAAAATAAAAGGTGTTAGGTCTTTTATTGAAAAAGAAAATGAAACTTCTCTTTATTCCCATGTGCAACACATTCACTGAATGTAGTGGACGTAAATGCAGCTAAATGTTGTTCGGAAAGTACAATATATTTTGGAAACTTGGAGCGTTTATTTACATTTTTTAGCTCAAGCCCAATGGATGGCAAATTTTATTAGTAAAAACTGGCTGTTCTCTTCATGGTCTATCTCAAACTCGCTGGAGCTGTAGAATCGATGCAGTTAGACCGGTTCCTCAGAAGTTTCCAAGTGTTTTAAAAGCTTTAGAGGATGTAATTTTGATTGGGAAATTATCAAATGAAGGTCATTCTGAAGCTGTTGCTCTAAAACGATATTTTTCAAGTTTCAAAGCAATACTTTTTGCAACAATTTGGTTTAAAATTTTAGTTTCCATTGACGAACGAAATAAAATATTGCAATCTAGTAACATATCGATTGTCGATTGATATTGCAACAGCAAATGTTGTTGAGTCTCTTCTGAAAGAACTTGAACATTTTAGAAATAAGTGGCAAGATGTTCTTTTTGAAGCTACACTTGTTGCAATTGAATTGGGTATAACCCCATATGTCGAAAAACGGTCGAAAGCGAAGAGAATAAAGCTAGCAGATGAAGAAAGTACAGATGGGGATCATACACAAAGACATTTTAAAAGAACTGTATATTTTGTCATACTGGATACAATTATTTCGCAACTTCACATGCGTTTCACATCTTTAAAAAACATTCAGAATTTATTTTCACCAATATTAAATTTTCAAACAATGAATCATCAAGAAATTTCTGACTTGTGCAATAATTTAATAAATAAATATTCGAAAGACTTAACATCATCTCTCCAAGACGAAATCTATCACATAAAAAAGATTTATAACGCCACGTTTAAAGATGTTATACCAGGACTAGATTTATTAAATACCATTTATAAATTTCAACTTCACGGTGTTTTTCCCGAAATATGTACTTCAATCAGAATTTTTTGCACAATACCAGTACCAGTTGCCGAAGGTGAAAGAGCGTAGTAAACTTTCAGCAATAAAGAGCTTCTGTAGATCATCAGTGCTCCAGGAAAGATTAGACGGCTTAGTTTTGCTATCAATAGAACATAACCTGGCAATGAAAATTTATTATGACGAGATGATTAAAGATTTCGCTAACCATAAAGTGAGGAAGTGGATGAGGCAATAAAAATTTAAAAATTCTCTTTTTATTTAATGTTTGTATTTTGTATGGTATGTAATGTATCTAATTTGGAATTTATTGTACACTTTTTAAATAAACGTTTAATGTTTTATATGACTTTTTTTATTAAACAAAAGTGATGCACTTTTTAAGTGGGGCCTTGACCACAGACTTGTCGTGGGTCCGAAGGTTTCTCTCGGCAGCCCTGGTTGTGAGTGCTTCATCTGTTAATGGTTTCACGAAGAGGTACGACGGATATTGTGTTGATGCTTTGGGCCTCCCATGACTAGTCTTAGGACTCTATGGAGGTTGCAGTTATAATTTTTTTTTTTTTTTAAACATTTTATTATGTCTCAGTATAAGTTACATACAATAATAATATTTACAGTATTTACAATAAGGATTATACAGAATTTTTATTTTTATTTTTTTTATGTCTCAGATGAATTGCATACATAGTTGCTGTAGTAATTATATATATATAATATTTATAACGCATTACAAGTGTGTATAACAGATACTTGCAAGTTAGTAATTTTCTTCCTCGAAGCTTAGCAGAGCTTATCTGAGGAAGATAATAGATGACAGAGGGTGGTGGTCTCATGGTTGTGCTCCTATACTGGTCACAAGCCAGGTGTTGATTTTACTGTTTGTAGGTACGTGCTTGAAAGACTTCGACTACTATTACAGTTTAACTTTTTTTTTTGTGTGCAAATAGGGTTGGATTTAGACATGGTGTGTTTGTTTCTTTGTGTTCTTGTAGTGATAGTTTTTGAGAGGGGGGGGGGTTGTCATAGGTTTGTGTGTGTGTATGTGTGGTGGGGGAGAGAGAAACAGGAATTGCTCTAATTTTCATTATATTTATATAGTGCCTGTTTCAGCTCTCTGTATGTTCCTAGGTTTCTGTTGTCGAACGGCAGTTTGTTTATCATGTCAGGTACGTAGAAGTTTCGGGTGGCTTTGCCGTAGTGACTGTTGTACTTATATGTTATGTAGTTTGTTGACTGTGGTCTTGTTATTTGATATGTTGTTCTGGTTACTCTATATGTTGGGCTGTAGTAGTGTTTTAACATGACTGTGTAGTGGCGTAAGTGTTTCACCTTAAATATTTTGTGTTTTGTCCGTGCTTCCTGCATAAGAGTGGGTTGTTCCCAGAATATCAGTTTTATCATTTTATCTTGCAACCATTGTAGCCTGTTAAGTCTGTAGTCTGCGCAGAATGCGTATGATGTGATTGCATATCTTAAAATGTTTTCACATAATGCTTTATAGATTAGTATTTTTATGTGGGTTGGGGCAATGACTTTTAATCTGTATAGTTTGTTTGCTATTATCCTAAGCTTGGTATGTAGGTAGTTTGTATGGCTATTCCAACTTTGATCAGCATCGAAGTGAAGTCCAAGGTAGCGTGTTGTTTTCACCTGTGTGATGGTTGTGATTTTAGGTTCTGCACTTTGTGTATAGGAGGATGAATGTTTGATACTGAGATATTTAGTTTCTATGGGCAGGGTTTGGGGGTTTTTGAATATCATTAGCTTTGTTTTTCCAGGGTTTATATATATGCCTTTTTCGGTTAACCAGTTAGTGATTTGATTGATGTCGTGTTGCATATTTTTGTAAGCGATATTTGCATTGTTGTGAATGGATACTATGGCAGTGTTGTCTGCATACTGGAAGATTTTACTTTTTAGGGGGAGTTGGCTTATGTCGTGTGTGTATATGTTAAATAGAATGGGAGATAGGACAGCTCCTTGCGGTACTCCACAGGTTACATTTACCTCTTTGCTGTGTGCTGATCCTATACGTGCGTTGTGCTTTCTGTTTTTCGTGTATGCTTTAAACCACTGGAGTAGACGACCTTCAATTCCGATATGGGTAAGTTTCGTTAACAAGGTTTTATGTGTTAGTGTGTCAAATGCTTTTGTTAGGTCAATGAATACCACTAATGTTATTCTGTTTTTATCCAATGCAGCGTTTATTAGATCTGTGAAATCTTCCAGGAGTGTTGCTGTTCCTTTATTTTTTTGAAAGCCATATTGTGTTTTGGGTATGATTTGAAATTTTTCAATGTATGTGGAGAGATTCTGATGTACAATGCGCTCCATGATTTGATTGATTACAGGCAGCGTGGCGATAGGTCTGTAATTACTTATTATGTTTCTTTTTCCCTGTTTGTGTATGGGGGTGATTAATGCAGTCTTCAGCGTTTCAGGTATGTGTCCCGTTCGAAGATTTTATTTAACAGTTTTTGTATAACTGGAAGTAGGTCGGTTGAGTGTTTCTTGATGTCTTTTGGTCTGATTCCGTCTATCCCCGGTCCTTTGTTAGGATTAATTTGTTGAATTGCCAGTGATAGTTCTTCTTTTGTTACTGTGGGGAACCACATCGACTGGGTTGCTCGTGGACCTAGTGGAGAATGTTCGTATGTGTGAGGAAAGGTTGTTTCTTGTAGCTTTTGGACAGAGTTCACGAAGTGCTGATTAAAGTTGTTTGTCAACTAAGTTAAAGTTGTTTGAGGAATTTGGGGTCGCAGGCAAAGCTGTGTTTTATTGTTTCTGTGGCAGTGGTTCTGTGTATATTGTCCAGCATTTCATTAATCAGGTGCCAGGTTTCCTTTATGTCATTCTGTGCTGTTGTTAATTTGTTGCTGTAATAGTTTCTTTTTGCCGTTCGAATCTGGGTTGTTAGGAGATTCCGTTTTCTTTTGTATTCAGCTTTTAAAGCGATATTGTTCGGCGACTTCTTAAGTTGTTTCCATAGGGCATCTTTTCTTTGTATGTCTGTTAGTATGTTGTCTGTTATCCATGGATTTTGTTTCGTTTGGAGGCATATTTTTATTTTTGTTAATGCTTTGTTATATATTTTGTTAAATGCAAGTTTAAGATTATTATATACAGCTTCAGCAGAGTCTAAAGATGCTATCTGCATCCAGTCTGTTTTTCTGATTTCATCGTTCACTATTGCTTCGTTTACATGTTTTGTAGTCTCAGTGATTTTTATGGGTTCTGGTTCAGTGTGTAACTGCAATGCTGTGAAATAATGGTCTGATAGTTTGCATGTTATGACGGCTGCTGTGTGGCTGTTTGGAGGGGCCCTTATATTTATATGATCAATGCAGGTTGAGGTTGTTGTGTTTCCGACTATCTCTTCTCGTCTATACGACTGTATGGATGGGGTTATGTTATATGCAGATAATGGGTCTAGGTTATTAATAATAATAATAATAATAATAATAATAATAATAATAATAATAATAATAATAATAATATAGCCGAAGAAATGAAATATGCTATTACTAGCATTGTTTCTGAGATATTTTTCTGATCTTTAGTGTTAGTAATAAAAATTTGCGAACGCCTTTCTTACCTTCCCTTTCATTTCATTATGTATAAAATGTCTTTTACTACCTAAAGGTGTTAGCCGTTTTCTCCTAACTAACTTTTGGAAACTAGTAAGCAGCCAGTCACTGACCGCTTACACAAGACTATCATTTAATTGACATCTGGGAAGTAGAGTACGTAGACAACTACCGCCTTCTCGTAATCATTATCCTTAACTCTATATATTGTTGTCTGAAGTAGTATGTAGCCTTGGAGCAACGTTTTACACAGGTAACAAAGCCAGTTACATGTTTAATTCTAGAAAACTGTCGATTAGAACAATTTTTTCGCCAGCCTCGTCAACTTGCAGTAGTTAGTTAAATGAGGTTTACTAAAATATTTATAATATAAATTAAAAATATTTATATACCAATAACTAAAATAAAATTGATCTTCTTTTTCATTATTCAGAGAGAAAAGTAAACTCTTTTAGCCTTTATTTTTTATTTTATTTATTTATTTATTTATTTTGGAAAATGATAGGTAGCAGGTTTTCAGCCTTGTTCTTAAATTGATTACTTTAGTTTACCTACCAATGATTTATAGACTTACGAGTGATGAGAGTACGTCAGACAATTGTTGCCTGATATTATTGTTCCTCTCTAGTATTATGCCCACATAGACAGCAACTTTAGAGGAGTTGGCGACTTTTAAATATATGTGTATGTCTGAAATGGAGGAGAGTGGAAGTGCTGAAAAGGAAGTACTTTTAAAAGAATTAGAATGGGAATTGAGAACCCTTCAGAATGAATTAAGAGGGTGTAATGTTAGTGAAGATGTGATAAAAGAATGCCTTGACCAAGTCTTTTTTGAAGCTGAGTGTCGGAGTAGTCGGCTTCAAACATTAAATCGATACATTAGTCGAACGTTTGTATTTGTGTGGAGGATTATATGTATGCTAGTTTCTACATTGTGGACTATATTTAAAGTAATTTTATTCATCGGAATAGTATATACATTTGCTACTTGTCATAATCCAACACAGAAATTTATTATGCGACATTCGCAACATTTGATATATCCAGTAATGCGATCAGTACGATTGTGGACACTTCCCGTAATACGAAAATATCAGTCCTTGACTGGTAAGTAAAAAGAAGTTTGAAAAGAAACTGAAATTTTAATGATAGCAGTTCCTTCCCCTCCTGGTCATATACAATCATCTTAGATGTGCGTTATAAAGAAATGCATCACATGCTGAGAGATAGATCATCACATTTAGGTTTGTTAACATGAAGTTTGGGAAGACAGTAAAATAAATGGAATCAGTAAAAAAGTGGGGGGGAGGAAACAAGTGTGCAGAAAGCATCCTGTGATGAATATTAAAAAAAAAAAAAATTAAAGTTTTATATTAATTTGAGAAAATAATGTTATTCGAGAAAACCGTTTTATTATTGAACATTAAAATGTTCAATAGGAAAACTTACTCAAGTGTCAAACTTACAAAGAAGAGTTGTTTACACACAGATTTCAGACTGTTACATACCAAAGTTGGGGAAACTTTTTTTTGCTCACCTTTTATGGATTAAAATAAGAATCTTGTCAACCTTTTTCTGACACGCATGCACACACACACAAAAAAAAACACTACAGCTATCTGTCATGTAGAGTATTTTAATAATATATATATGGTAATACACCATTTTTGCTACCTGTATATGAAAATATAATATTTTGATTTAGCTCAGTATCTGCACACAGATGCAGCTTCTGATGAGCTCCCCCCCCCCCTCACAAAGCTCATCTACTGGACAATCTGAGTATCCCTTTCTACATCACTGGTGGAACTAGCAGTGATGTAGATAGGGATACTCTTCCATTCATATAGCAGTGGGTTTTGAGTGGGGGGGGGGATTTGTGCCAGCTTCTCGGTACAAAACTTGTACCGAGAAGTTTTGAACGGTAGTGAGTTTACCTGCCCCTTAGTGCAACCGAGGTATTGAGTGGTGGTGCCTACTGCTAAGTAAATCTCAGGTGTTGAATGGTGGCAAATTCTTGCCTGCTGCTTAGTAAAGTTGAGGTTTTGAATGATAGTGGACATTTGCTGCTGTTCAGTAAAGCTGGTATTCCAAGTGATAGTGGATTATAACCTGTTGATTAGTTTTTATATATTTATTCATTTATTTTGTCTCCCATCCATGATAGGTTGTAAACCTACAGTACATCAGTACTGTTGGTCAGTGGGCTAAGGATTTTTTTAATTTTTTTTATCCTTTTGCACTGTTTTGTTTGTTTTTATATTGTGTGGAAACCGTGCTCTAGTAACCAAACATGGAACATTTTTCAACTTACTTGGGACCTCCAATGAGTAGGATATTGGTCTTATACTGACTGATGAAATTCATTTCCTGCCTGAGGAAAATCACATACATCCATGCAGGGTTCAGAACCTCTAACATGTTCTAAGTGAAGCTGAGGTTTGAACAGTGTTGGACTCTCACCTACTGCTTAGTAGAACTGAAGTGTTGAATGGTAGACTTATACTACTGCTAAGTAAAGCTGATATTTTGAATGGGTTTATGCCTGATAACACAACTGAGGTACTGTACTTGATGGTTGACAATGGAACCTGATGTTTTTTTTGGGGGGGGGGAGGAAAGAGAGTAATCTTTTTAGAACTCCCTCATCAAGTTCTGAAATAGTCTCATAGTCATTGTACTGAAGACTGAATTTTAACAACCAATCTCATATGGAGGTGCTCAAGTTTTCCCTCCTGGAAACTCAGGTTTTTCATCTCACAAAACAGGCATAAAACTTATTACCTCAATAAAGACTAAAATCAATATGCATAGTGACCTTTCATATTGCCTTTCAATATGTATACACATCTAAAAGGGAGGGTGCTATACATTATGAGATACGGGGACAGTTTGATAGAAATTCAACTCCCTGTATGGCAGACAGGGAATTAAATCAGAAGCCATATTGTAAACAAGTGAGCAGAATAGCTGAAACATCACTTGGATGTTGGAATAGTAATCCAAATGTGTCAGCAGCTCACATCTGGATTACTGTTCACAGACTTGATTGCCTGGATTTATTGGGAATGAAGAAGTGGTAGAGAGGATCTAGAAGTGTGTGTGTATGTGTGTGACTAAGATGGTGCTAGGTCTGAAATGATCCCTGTGAAAGACAGATTGAAGGATTTTGGGTTATAAAACTTAATTAGTAAGTAGCAAAGAAAGAATATGAAAGAAACATTGTGCTTGACATGGGTATAAGGACTAGTTTGCTTGGAAAGTGGTAAATGAGTGGAATAGGTTGAGGTGGTCACAAATGCATTCTCAATCTCTCTCTCTCACTCTCTCTTTTTGTGTGAGTGAGTGAGATCAAGTGATAGGTATTGTGCGAAGAATGGTTAGTGTCGGCCTTCTGTGAAGAGTCTTCGGACTCCATAGAGGTGCAAAACAATAATAATAGTAACATTAGGCTATAATGAAGACTAATGTAACTATCCATTTGCTGTATGTTTACTCTAATGATGTAATGAGACTCATCATAATAAAAAAAAATAGTGTTTAATACAAAAACATATTTCATGATGAGCATCTCAATTTATCATTAGATGGGCACACTAAATGGATAGTTACATGAAGCAAACATTACATAGTGCATTCTTTTACCTTGCTTAGGTCAGTAATACAATAATACTATTAGGAAGCCAAGGAACATTCAAACATAGCCAGTGGAGTTTCACATGGTACAAGTATATGCAAATAGAAACATTAAAAAAAAATTATATCATCATCATCAAATTTCTGACATGTACCCTCAAGGGGGTGTACAGGATATTGATAGTACTACATGAAAAACTAACATCATTACTAACTTCCTATCTACAATTTTCCAATTATCAATCTGTTACACTTCAAGACTCCAACATTATCAGATCTTATATTTCTATCTTCTAAGGCACTTTTTGCAGTATCAATCCACCTATATCTTAGTCTTCCTCTGGATCTTTCCTGCCAACCTGAAAAACAAGTGTTCTGTTTATCTTTCCTCTCCTATTCTGTTTAAGTGACAATACCACCTGAGATTAGCTCTGCTAACATATTCCTGGATGATAACAATGTCAAGTTCTTGCCTCATATCCTCATTTTTAATATGATATTGCCATTGATTCTATCTATTCATGCCCCTAATCTTTATTATTACTATTATTATGGGTGACTCCAAGGAGTCCTTAGACTCATTGAGGGAGGTCCTAAACATAATGTCCATCACAACTATTCGACATTCACATAATATCTATCATACTTTGTCTTGAACTCATTCACTGTCATAGCACCCACAACAGACTCTGGCAGCTTATTCCACTCATTCACCACTCTAAAAGTGAAAAACCTAGCTCTAACACCCTTACTAACCACACTCTTTCCCAGCTTCCATGGATGACCCCAAGTCCTCCCACCACCAGTCCTGTTCTCAAAAATATCCTCTGAATTAATCCTATAGAAACCCTTCAGCAATTTGAATGTCTCAATCATATCTCCCCTTTTCCGCCCATCAACCAATTTTTGCAACCCACAAATCTTCAACCTGTTCTCATAAGGTTCATTCCATAGACCTGCTATCATCTTGGTCACTCGCCTCTGGATTCTCTCAACCTCCTCCCCATCAAGAAGAAACCTAGGTGACCAAATCTGGGCACAGTAGTCAAGATGGGGTCTTGTCAAGGCTTGATACAGAAGAACAATAACTTGCTTGTCTCTGCTCGTCAAAGTATTCTTCAGCATCCAAGTGATTTGATGAGCTGATTTAGCCACTTTTGCAATGTGTCCCCTAAACTTCAACTCTCTATCCACTAACACTCCCAAGTCCCTGGCCTCATCAATCTCCTGGAGTACAGTTCCACCAATGTGATATACTGCTGCTAATCTTTTCACCCCAAAATGCATAACCTTACATTTTGCCACATTAAATTGACATCCATTCTCCTCAGCCCAGACCTCCAATCTATCCAAATCATCCTGAAAAATTTTGACATCTTCTGCATTCACTATTGCCCTACCCAACTTTGCATCATCAGCGAACAAATGAACCGTTCCTCTCAGATCCTTCCCTATATCGTTAATGAACAAATTAAACAGTAGTGGTCCAAGAACAGAACCCTGCGGCACACAACTAGTCACAGGCCGTCTTTTGGACTCTACTCCTGAGTAAACTACTCTCTGATATCTCTCCATCAACCACCCTCCTATCCATCTCACCAACCCTATATCCATTCCCATATGTTGCAGTTTACGGATTAGAATTCCATGTGGTATCCTGTCAAAGGCCTTAACCAAGTCCAGCAGTATCACTGTAAACCCATTACTTTTATCCAGCGCAGCCGTCACTGTGTTATAAAACCTTAGCAAGTTACTGAGGACTGATCTACTCTTCACAAAACCATGCTGTCCCCCATACAGTATCTCATTTTCATCAATCCATTCCTGTATTTTTTCCTTGACTACTTTCTTGAAGACCTTGACAACGACTCCTGATATGCTGATCGGTCGGTAATTTGCAACAGTAGTCTTGGATCCTCCTTTATGCAGTGGAACTATTTTCCCCTCTTTCCACCCCTTCGAGACTAAACCAGAACCGAGACTCGGATTAAACAGCATGGTCAAGGGTACTGACAATTCTTTAGCCGCTTCACGTAAGACCCGTGCTGGTATACCATCCAATCCCACAGATGTATTCACATTAAGGTTCTGTAATAGACTATTCACCTCCACTTCATTCACCACAATTCCTGTATAAACTAATAGTTCCTTCATTCCTTCAATGTCACCACCTGGATGATATACTCTTGCAAAGTGCTCACTCAGTAATTCCACTATATCGACTGAATTCAGTGACCTCCCTACCATCGGCATTCCTTAAAATCATTCTGCCGTGTACAGTTTTTCTTTTGCTTGCGGCATATTGAAAGAACTGTTTGGGATTCTCTTTAGGTTGTATGGCTAATTTCCTTTCATAATCTGATTTTGCTTTTCTTACCATACTCGTTACCCTTCTGGCCTGCACTTTATACCGTTCATGTGCCTGCAGGTCACCTTTCTCCTTAAATTCCCTCCACAATTGTTTCTTTTTTTGCAGCTCAAGCTTAATGGTGTTATTCAGCCATTTAACCCCTACTTGATTTACTATTCAGACTCTAGGTATACAATCAGCCATAACCTCCTGCAAATGCTCCTTGACCACTTCCCATGCACTTTCAACATCTAGCCCTTGCAGTTTTACATGCCATGGCACAGAACCAAGCAATCTCCTAAGCTTGTCATACTTGCCAGCATGGTAATTCCACATGTACCCTGTCTTAATCGAAAATTTCACACAATTAGCCACCTCCTAGGTGACCTTATGATCACTCTTGCCAGCATGGTAATTCCACATGTACCCTGTCTTAATCGAAAATTTCACACAATTAGCCACCTCCCAGGTGACCTTATGATCACTCTCACCAATAGATGGCAACATGGTCATATTCATTACAGTCAAATTCTCAGATGCTATTACTAGGTCAAGCACTCTCGAACCCCTAGTATTTTCCATTACATGCTGTTTTAGAGCTATCCCTTAATAACTGAATAAAATCCAGTTCCTTCCTCACATGTATCCTCTCCTCCTTCCAATCAATGTTACCATAGTTGAAAACCCCATAATAATTACCCTCCTTCCACTCATTTCATCAATTTATTTATGCATACTATCTCCACCATCTATTCCATCACCTGGTCTATAGCAGCACCCAACTGTATATTTTGTTCTGCTAGTCTCAATCTCACATCAAATAGCCTCAAATAAGCTCTTTTCACTATCCTGCAATACAACTTCTATTCTCCTTGGCTGCAGTTCATCAGCTATCATCAGTAACACTCCCCCCCCCATTTTATTCTCTCTGTCCCTCCGAACACACTATATCCTACACATTCTATCCCATTAACTATATCATCTTCTGTCAGGCATGTTTCACTAATGCCAATAATCTGTGGCCAGGAAGAGCCGACCAAGGCCAAAAATTCTTCCTTCTTCTTCCTAATACTCCTGGCATTAGTATACATGAAATGCAGAGGTCCATTTGTCCCACCCCTATCTTGATGCGTTATACTAACTATCCCATTCTGATTTCTTGTCCTTCTTACTGGCTTGGGCACATTATATACATTCTTACACTCAACTGCCTCACTGATGTCTGCATATCCACTCCCCTCCCCCCTCCTTAATAGTTCTACTTTCCCTGATTTTGCACATCCACTTTCACTTCATTCAGCAACACTTTTTCCAGTCTTTGCACATGAAATCCATTCAAATTCAAGCCATCCATCTTGTACAAATCCTTTTGCCCATCAAACTCACTCCACATGTCCACAAACTCCACACCACACGTCTGCATAACCTGCACATAAAGTCATTTGCGATTATGGCCCTCCTCCTCCTAAACTCTTCTCTGTCATACTGCGGCAACAGACCCACTATCCTAACTCTGTTACTCTTTTCTTTCGCTACCTCTAATAATTCCTTCAAGTCCTCTCTCATATCAAATTTATCTCCTTTCAAATCATTCGTTTCTGCCACGACTATCATTTCTTTCACCCTCTGCTTTTTCACTCTAATACTCTCACTTACATCCTTAATTTTTGCACCCAGTAAGTACGATTTAGTCAAACTCTCATCTATCACACCTCTTACTAACGAGTCACCGTACAACACTCTTTCCTTCATTTCTGAAACACTTCCAATCATATGCTTATTTTTCCTTTCATACACTTGCTTATTTCCGTTAGCCGAGGCGCTCGGGAAAGAGTTTTGCAGTCGCTCCAACTGCCGCTTTGCCCTATGTATTACTCCGTGCAACCATGCGATATCACTCAGTACAACTAATTCCTCATTTTTTTCTCCCTCATCTTCTTTCTTAGGACTCTCATATTTGCGGTCTCTAGTCTTTGGTCAAGTGTTTTATTTCTAATCCAGCTCTCAGATCCATAAGTTAAAATTGGTTTGAACACTGTCTTGTATACAGCCAATTTAGTGTTTTGACTAATTTCTCTCTTATTCCATTATACATTTATTCAGTTGACTTCCTATCATACCAGCTTTATTGATTCTGTTGTCTATTTCCATATTTAATTTACCATCTTCATTAAAAATTATGCCTGAGTAGTTTTACTTGTTTTATAGGTTCTCCTTTCACAATGCAGTTGATATTTTCAATGCTTCTGCCTATTTTCATTGTCTTTGTCTTGTTATTGCTGAATTTCATACCATATCTATTACAACAGCTATTCAATTTAGTCAGAGAATCTTGCGGACTTGTAGCAGATTTATTTAGAAGTATAACATCTGCATAGAGCTGAGATTAAAATTTCCAATTTTGATATAGTATGCCCACAGATACGAGACCCTTCGACACTTCTGCACATGTCAAAAGAAGGAGAATCCACTCTGATAATAGGGTAATCAATCCGTATTGTGGGATGAGTGCTTTTTTATTACACATCGGAAAATTAACTTCTCTTTTATGATCATTGTAGTTTTTAAACTATTTTGCTTGTATAATAGTTGGAAAATTTTACGTATGAAGCACGTGATTTCACATGTTGGTGACCAATTCATACATCACCTTATTTCTTTCTTCCCTTCAACATGAAATGACTCTTCTAGGCAGTCTGCCAACGAGAGCTCTTGCTTCTGTGGTCGAACTATATAAGGTTTAATACCACTTTCCTTCATATTGTGATCAATATAGATAATGAATAACAGAGGGGATAATGTACATCCTTGTCTGACCAGATTTAACCTTAAACCATCTTCCTGTACTTCCTTCAATTCTAACTGCTGACTACTTACAACTCAAATAAAGACTAAGTATTGCTTTGATATAATGCTCCATTGACACCATACAACTGTAGGTTTTGAATGGCTTCCCTCTTGGCACTTTGTCATATGCCGTTTCTAGATCTACAAAACTTAAATACAGACTTCATTATATTCCCATGATTTCTCAACTATTTGTCGTAAAGCAAAAATTTGATCCTGACAGCCTCTATTTGACCTGAATCCAGCATGTTCTTCACCAAGCTTCATTTCTCAAGTATACAGGATCATAAATTCTATCCTCTACTGAATGGGATGCAGATCGATATTCATTTCTTCATCTTTATCATGGACTTACATGTTCAAAGCTGGATTAATGGTCCCAAGTGTGTAGTTCTGCAAGGCAGAGTACTACCTGTGATGGTGGATCCTATCGATCATTAGGGTATGTGGATAATCACTGATGCTTTTCTAACATCTCCCATTCAAAGTCTTTATGTTGAAGCAAATGAACTGGCTTTGTCACTTAGAAACATTTGTCACTTAGCTGTTCCCTAAAAATAGTCTCTTCTGGGGCATCCTACATAAACTAGTATGCTCTGCATTGGGAGGCTCAATATCACTCACAATAGACTGCCATCTATCTCTTTGGTGTGCATGTCAAAAAGATTGTGAAATCTATTGGCATGAATGCTGACTACCTTCCCCAAACATACCAGCATTCCTCCAGACAGGTTTGCACTCCATCTTACAACCTCTCTCTGTGCCAACTATTTAGGGAAGTTTCACACTATCATCTGTCTGCATGCAGTTATTTAATGCACACAGAGAAAAATCAGAGTGATTTTCTTTCCATCTATACTCATGGTTCAAGGTCTAGGACTTCTGTTGGTTGTGCTGCTTTATTTCCTGACTTCAGGGGCACGCTGGCAATGTGTGCAACGCACACAGGTGCCAAAGAGGAGGAAATACTTTAAAAAAAAATCTTTTTTTTTTTGAAAGCGATTTTTTTTAATTGGGCAGGGGGGATAGGGACACCAACTAAAGTTTTGCACACAGGTGCCAGACACTACTGCCACACCCCTTCCTGACTTTATCATATCCAATTATATCTCTCTTGATTTCAGTTGTTATGCAGCAGAGTTGTATCTAATTCAGCTTGTACAATATAAAAGAAAAACTACCAAAAGTATATGATTTATGCAGACTCACTGAGTTTTTACAAACCATTTCCTTTCCTCTGTGCATTTCATATCCAGTGCTTTGTGAAGTTCTACTATTGTTGTTTAAAGTGAAGTCCCTTAGTTTTGATGTTTGGTTGTGCTGGGTTCCCAGCTACTTTGTAATTGAGAGAAATGAGACTGTAGATGCAACTGCTAGATCAGCTCACACTTTTTTCTACATACTGTTTGTCAGTCCCATATACAGAATACAGACAGTTTATAAAATCCAAGATAATTACCCATTGGCAGTCATCATGGCAGAAAGCACTGACAAACAAATTACACATAATTAATCCTGAAATTAAGCATTGGCAGTGTAGGCAATGTAGAAACAAAAGCTGTTCTCTGCATCGGTCACAATCATCTTACATATTCTTATTTATTGAGGGCTAATAATCCACTGATGTGCGAACAATGCAACACTTAACTGACCATTTGTCACGTTCTGGTGAAGTGTGCCAGCACTTCACTCAAGAAAGGAATGAATTTTTCTTCTCTGGCTGAACAGATCTTATTAGACAGGCAAATTGCATGAATTGTTTTAACTTTTTTGAATCAGCTTTCCCAAGACTAACACTAATTTTAAGTGACATTCAGTGAAGAGATAGCTAGCAAATATTTGCCATTTCGTGGTCCCTAACACAATATTTTTAATGTCTGAAATAGTGTGTGTTCTACAGTTGATTTTCTTGAGTTTATGAGATGAAAAATCCAAATTTCTAGGAGGAAAAAAATCCACTTGCCCATGCCAGAGGTTGAGTAACTCTGGAACTGGTCAAATAAGGGCTTAGAAAGAGTTTCTCTAGTTGGCGACTAGAATCGAACCTAGATCATTCTTTGGTGGCCTACCACTGAAGAGTGCAAACATCACTTCCACTGAGCTGTACAGGCTCTAGATTTTGGTCATATATACAGAAAAACCATAATGTCATACAGGCTGTGCTATAAGTTTTTGATATTAGTTTTAATAAAAAAGAATTAATTTATACAACCACATGATTATAAACTCTATATGTTGAAATTGCTTTGCTTAACTTAATTTTTTTAAAATTGCCCTTTTTATATAAGATGCTATTTACTATTTCATTTATTTATTACTGTTTATTGTTACGTTGAGTACTGCTATCACCTTAGCTATCCTTATACACCCCTAATCATGGTCAACCAACTGCCATCCAGACCAGTTTAAACTTTTACTGAGCTGGACCATGGAGATATATTCGAGAGCTAAATCACTGTCGAAGTAATATTTCCATATAACAGTAGCAATATTTTATTTTATTTTATTTATATTTTATTCTGTTTTTATTTATTTATTTTATTTTATTTTTTCTTTCTCGGAAGTACCTTCAATATATGTAAGGAAGAAATAATAGTTTTTGCAGTGGCTGGTTGATTCGTGCTAGGTCATAGGAATTGCAAATGGCATGCACTTCTTTTCATCCATTTTATTAAATTCATGTAGCATATTGTACAGCATACACATGTGGTGTCCCAATTTGATTTCAATCTTTCAAAAGACAAATAGTATCCTTATTTTCTCATTTTTGCTATAGATCAACAGTGTCATTTTTCTGTACACTTGCATAAACAAAAATTATTTGGTTTCTTATTTCAGAGATTCAACGAAAAACAACTGAAATGCACAACCAGTCTTCCCTCACAGTCTGTAACTAATGTTTAACATGAATATGCTTGTTATATCCTTATTAACTGGCTACATGGATCAGATATATCAATAAAGTTCTACTCCACAATGATCATATCAGAATTGACTTAAGATTTCTATTACATTACCAAAACTTTCTTGTCTTGAATTATTTTCAGAATGGCATGAAGAAGAATGTCTGCTGAGAAATCCTTTTTATCAAGAACCTCCTCTAAATTGTTGGCCTTGTGAAGATGTTCGTAGTTTAGTTGACTTGACAGGACTTCGTAATTACAGTGCTGCATACTGCTACAATGAAAAACCTTTCATTGTAAGGGTATGTAAGATTTTATAGATGTGCATTTATTTGTGATTTGTATATTTTCTTCTCAATGAGCTTTTTTTGTAGTAGGGGCAACCACAGTGCTTAAATGTTTTTGATATTTAGTGTACATATACTATATATAATATCAATCAAATTTTTTTACTAAAAGGTTAACTGTTTTGTATTTATTTAATTTATTTTTTTTTATTACATGAATCCCATTCACATGACATTTTATCTTTATATTACATTCAGTGGTGAGCTATAAGGGGCTCATGCGAGCCCTTTGTTAATTTTTTCTCAAATTTGCGAGCCCCTTGTTCTTGTTTAATAATCTTGTAGAACTAGACAATACCACCGTAGAACGTACATGCTACTATAATTCTACTTTAAATTCATATGGATTTTCTGATAACTATATAAAAAATCATTTCATTGCATTTTGTTCTGATGGAGCTAGTGTAATGTTAGGAAACAAATCAGGTGTTGCAATCGAACTTCTACAAAAAATTTCCCAACGTTGTGATTTGGCATTGCGCTCATCGTTTACACTTAGCATTAGACGATTCGATAAAAAACATTAAAGAAATAAATCATTTTGAAATAAATATGGATAAATTATATGCTTTTTTATCATCAATCACTAAAAAAATCAACAAGAATTAAATACGATTGCAAAAGCCTTGGTATCGAAATTTTAAAGATCGGCTGTGTATTTGGACCATGATGGGCAGCTGGCAGTTTACGAACGGCTCTTGCTGTGTGGAGAAATTACCCAACTTTATGAAAGCATTTTGCATCGAATGATAAATATAAGGGCTTTTTAAACCGACTTCTCAATTTGGAATTTTTAAAAGATTTAGCATTAATGATTGATATCCTACAGGAATTATCATATCTGTCAGAAGCTCTACAAAGTCTCAATATAAGTATTATAAGGGCTAAGTTAGGCTTTTTTTTTTTTTTTTTTTTTTTTTGCTCGACGATACAAGCTCTTTGTTAAAATTACCATAGCTCACCACTGATTACGTTAATGCTGTGGGTGATCCAAGGAATCCTTAAAACCGGCTTCAGAGACCAAACGTGCACCGATAATGTTTAAATGCAATTTAAATTCCACATTACTAGTTTAGAACATAAAGGGGTCATAAGGGGTTTGAACATAAAAAAAAAAAAAAAAAAAGTCGTGTTTTGGATCTGCTGTGTTCTAATAATTCAATAGTGAACTTAATGCGGGCGATGAGTGTTGTTGATGGATAACATAGACTTGTAGTTGTCTTGCAGATTCAAAACATATGATGACCACATCATATACACACATCATTAGCCAAAATTTAGGTCATAATTCCCCAGATTCTCTTTTCAAACAGTTCCATAAACAGGTTAGCTAAAAGTGGAAAAGTAGCAGTCCATTGACCCTCTTTCTGTTTGTAGGAATTGTTTTGAAATTCTATTCAGTCTATAGACTATTGCATATGAGAATATATCTCCATGCAGAGCCCCACCACCACCATCGATCACAAAAAATTGGTATTATAAAATACCAATATATCTCAAAGGGTAAAATACCCTTTGAGATACAGGAATACCTTGATTATCGTGGTTATTGTTGCCACGAAAAATACTGCAATAATCGAACGCATATGAGAATATATCTCCATGCAGAGCCCCACCACCACCATCGATCACAAAAAATTGGTATTATAAAATACCAATATATCTCAAAGGGTAAAATACCCTTTGAGATACAGGAATACCTTGATTATCATGGTTATTGTTGCCACGAAAAATACCGCAATAATCGAATCCGCGATAATCGGGATAAATAATGCATGTAAAATCGGTGATCATTGCCAAAGATTTTTCAGATCTATTAATTAAATTTTATATATGAAGTAAAAAAGAAATCTGTTAAACGTGTTAAGTAAAAAATGAAGGTTCATTTAGAAAAACAAGGTTATTCTTTAATCTTTATTTATATATAAGGAGTACATACAGTACATACAATTATTATTTCTTGGATAAAAATTGGTGTAGAGTTATCTGGTGGAATTTTTTCTTCCTTTTTTCTTCATATAAAACTCGGTAGCAACGGATGGAATTTTCAATTTCCTGACGAACTTTCATTGATCACTCGAGATTAGGATCGCTGTTCAAGATTTTTTCTTTAAAATTTTCAGCAATTCTAAACATTTTGTCCATTTCTTTGAGGGTAAATTCCTTCGGTGCCACGTCAATTTGTTCGTCATTATCACCGATTTGAGCATCGTAAGCACGTTCTCTCTTGAGATTAATTAGGTCTTCATCATTTAGCTCCTTATCATGTGACTGAAGCAGATACTGAACATCACCTTTTTCAATTTCTTTTAGTCCTAGATCAAAGCCAAGCTTAGTTATGTCATTGATAACACGGGTTACTTCATTTTCAAATCCTTTAAAATCATTTGCACAATGAGGAATAATCTTTTGCCACGCCGCTCTCAGGTTGCTAGACATTACTTCACTTCATGCTTCCTTGACATTCTCAATGCAATTTTTGATATTGAATGCCTTCCAGAATTCTGTCAAAGTCATAGCTTCATCTCCTGTAGTCTTTTCTATTGCATGTGAAAAAGTTCTTCGTAGGTAATATGCCTTAAAGGATGCAATTACACCTTGATCCATTGGTTTGATGATGGAAGTGGTATTAGGTGGTAAATAAATAACTTTTACATTTTCGCACAAATCATTCAGTGCTGTTGGATGACTAGGTGCATTATCTAATATCAACAAGATTTTAAAATCAAGATTTAATAACTTGCAGTACCTTTCAGCTTCAGGACAAAATCAGTTTTTAAACCAATCCTCAAAAATAGTTTTCATCATCCAAGCTTTTCTACTGAATCTCCAATGAACAGGGAGAAAATTTTTATCTAAACTTCTAAGCAGGCGAGGATTTTGTGAACGTCATTATCACCGATTCATCTTGTAATCTCCAGAAGCATTGCCACATAGTTAAAGTGTTACATGCTCCTTTGAAACCTTGTAGCCAGGCTGTGATTTTTCATTTTTTGCTAAAAATGTTTTAGTGGGCATTTTTTTCCATAATAAGCCTGTTTCGTCAGCATTAAATATCTGATCATCGGTATAATTTCCTTCTTCAATGATCTGTTGCAATTCACCAGGAAAACTAGCTGCTGCTTTTTCATCGGCACTTGCAATTTCACCTTGTACACAAACACTATGAATGCTCAGTCGCTTTTTGAACCGATCAAACCACCCTGAACTTGCAGAGAAAGTTTCTTCCACTACTGACGCCGAATCATTTTTGCTTTCTAATTGTTTTCTTTTTAAAGTTTCAAACAAATTCAATGCTTTTGTTTTTATAGTCATTTGACTAAGAGGAATTCTGTTTTGGTTACAATCTTCTATCCACACTGACAATAGCATTTCCATTTCAATCATAAGATGACTTCTGTTTCTTGTAGTTTGGGATGACGAGGTCGATGCACTTTGTCCTAGTTGCTTATAGTTTGTAGCGTGGTCTAAAATATGGCAAACAGTTGATTCATTTAGACCGTACACGCTTGTTTGGCTTTGGTTATGACTGCTTCATACTTATTTATCATATGCAACTTATCTTCTAAGCTGATCACTCTACGTTTCTTCTTGATAGCTGTAGACTTGATATTATCCTTGTTTCTTTTAGCATTCATTGTAGGGGTAAATAACTTACAGTGAAAATATTGTGTACCCTTCTGATACACTGATTTTTCATCAGTTGATCTTCCAGTGCCTCTTTCAGTTTTAACAGCTGAATTACAAACTTAAGTATAGGCTATATATTACTCTGTGTGACATCCCATTTACACTATATAATTGTAACATTTTGAACAGGTTTTGTCTTATCACCTTCTCATGTGCAATTTATAGATCTGCAAACATTAAATGTAGATCCTTGTTATATTCCCACAATTATTAGGCTGCTTCTCTTAAAGTAAAAATCTGATCCTGGTAATCTCTATTTGGCCTTGCAGCTTGTATTCCAAGTTTTTCTTCCACAATTTTTCTTAGGGAAGATCACTAAGTGTCGCAGGTAAGATAAGATTTATGCGAGCTTACTTAAGAAGCTTGCATAAATATTACTTGCAATACTTAGGAAGTGATCTTCCTTGTAATGCTCAAATTCAGTTTTATTTCCATTTAGATCTATTTTGAGAGATCTTCTCAAGTCATCTGGAATTCAACCTTTTGATCAAACCAAATTAAAACAAAAGTTTTATTGATACTCTTGACTGCATATTTTGAATATTTTCTGCTTGAATATTTTCCTTGAATACTTTCCTTGAATATTTTCTTCTACTGTTCAGTCACTGTTTATCTCCTTTAACAATAACTTTAGCTTTTTCCCCTTTAATATCAATTCCTCCACACACAAGAGATTACATGACAAGACCCATACCATGCTAGTGTGGTATGGGAGAAAGAAGGAATCTGTTTATTAGTTTCTTTGAAGAGTTACAGATTGTAATTATTGGAAAAGCTATTCCAAAAACAGAGATAGATGGAATGAAGAGGAGGTTGAGAAGTTGGCACAATAAATTTAAAGCTGAACTTAGAGGAAAGTGGAGAAATGATGGTGGATATTTCAGTGGAGCAGCATTCATGAAAATATCTATTTAAAAAAAAGGTGTGTGTGTGTGGAGGGAGGAATACTATAGAACAAAACATCTCTGAGAATCATTGGAGAGAGTTTGTAAGAAATGGGTGATCTGTTGAATAGACTGTCCTTTTCTGGACTTGATCAAGCATTGATAGGAAGATTTTTGGTGTACCTCTCCAAACATGAGAACAGTATCCTAAGGTACAGCAGATTTGGAATTTATGAAATTGTATGAGTTGTGTGGATGAGAAGTATGTTATTTAGTCACTTTTATAAAAGGATATGCATTAATAAAAAACAAAGCCTTTTTTATTATTTTATTTTGTTACATGTATGAAGTATGTGTATAGTTACATATATTTGATACAACTTGAAGATTAGTAGGTGGATACTGCCTCATAGCAACAAACACTAAACTGTTATTAAATAAATAAAGAGAAGAAGGTGTCTTGCTTTGGATTGGGTGGCTCATGGTGGTGGCTAATCAAATTAGAAATTAGTAGGGTGCAAAAACATGACCTTTTAACCTCAACCTTTTAATATTTTTATTGTCCAAATATATGCACCTACTCTGATTACCCGGATGAAGATGTAGAATGTTTCTATGAAGACATTCAAAATGCACTAAACAATGCTAAATCAGATGACATAACTATCGTTATGGGAGATCTAAATGCAAAAGTAGGCTCAGAAAAGATCTCTTTCTGCATGGGAAACCATGGCCTGGGACATAGAAATCCAAAGAGGAGAAAGATTAATACAGTTCTGTGAAGAAAACAATTTGGTAATAGCAAATACTTTATTTAGCCACCCTCCTAGAAGACTTTACACATGGAAAAGTCCCTTAGACAGCTGTAGGAACCAGATTGACTATATAATGATTAAAAAAAGATTCTGGAATAACATCTTAAAAAACCAAAACATACCCAGGGGCTGATATTGGATCAGACCACAACCCTGAGGTCATTAAAGCAGCAATAAAATTAAAGAAAACAATGATACCTCTAAATATAGAAAAATATGATCTTGGCTCCCTTAAAAATCAAGAAATACAAGATAAATTTTTAAAGGAACTGGCACAATCCACTGCTGTTAATGTTCCTGATCTCACCAAGTATCCTTACCCTAAAGATGAGATTGAGGAAAAATGGCAGAAATTTAAAGAGGGCATAAAAAAGGCAGTTAAACAAACAATTCCCAAATTTGAGAAGAAAATGAGTAAACCCTGGATCAATGATAATATACTGAAAATGATGGAGGAAAGAAAGAAACACAAAAATCATCCTGAATACAAGAACTCTTAAACAAAGAGATCAGGAAAGAATGTAGGATTGCAAAAGAACTATGGCTCAACAACAAATGCAAGGAAGTTGAACTTCTGCACAAAAACCACAAAACCAGAGAACTTCATGAAAAAGTTAAGGAACTAACTAACAAATCTTGCAAAAGGGTAGGCTCTCATTGCATTGAAGATACCAGTGGAAACATCCTAATGGAGAAAGACAAAATAAGGGATAGATAGGTAGGGTATTCAAAGGAACTCTACAATCATGATAGAATAGATAAGCCAATGCAAGAAGATTTGAAAGGGGCCTACTATTCTTACCTGGGAAGTAACAAATACCATTAGGAAATTGAAACCAGGAAAAGCTCCAGAAATGAATGGAATTATGGCAGAATATCTAAAGACTTTAGATGACAAGGCTATAAGATCACTGACTGACATATGCAACAAAATATATGAAAACTGGACACCTACCAAAAGATTTTAAACACTCAACGTTCCTACCAATATCTAAAAAATCAAAGACAATCAAATGTGAAGAATACAGAACAATCAGGCTGATCAGTCAGAAAGTTATGTTATGTATCATCCTAGAAAGAAATAAACATAAAATAAAAATGGAAATTAATGAAACACAATCTGGTTTCCAGGAAAATAAAGAAACTAGAGAAGGACTCTTCAACATTAGAACTACTATAGAAAGATATCTGGAGAAGCAGATAGAAGTCTACTTATGTTTTATTGACTACACAAAGGCCTTTGACAATATACAACATGAACAACTAATCAAATGCATCAGAAATTTAGGAGTAGATGGTAAAGATACCAGATTACTGATAAATTTATATTGGAAGCAAACTTCCTCAATAAAAATATCAGGAGAAATCATGGAGGAATTCCTTGTAAAGAAGGGTGTCAGACAAGGCTGTGTTCTTTCTCCTATATTGTTTAATCAATATAATTATAATGAAAATCACTGTGAAAATATAAATTGAAAATATCTTCTAGCAATTAGAAAAATTTAAATGAGTCAGCATAGGAGGCAGGAATATAAACAACTTAAGATATGCAGATGATACAGTACTGCTAGCTGAAAATAAAAAAGATCTTCAAAACCTACTAAAAGAGACGCTGAAGCAAAGTGAAAAATATGGACTTAATTTCAACTTCAAAACAACAAAACCATGCTGGTAACAAGAGAAAAAGGGGAAATACCCAATATAAATATTAAGATCAGAGGATATATTTTAGATCAAGTACCGAGTTATATATAATTGGGTCAACTAATTACAGAGAATGGAAAGTGTGATAAGGAAATATTAAGAAGAATAGAAATTGCTAGCTCAACCTTCATTAGCATTAAAAACATTCTGACCTCAAGAGAAATTCACACAAAAACAAGAATTAGGCTGTTCAAATGCTACGTATGGTGAACAGTGCTATATGGAGCAGAAACCTGGACAATATCAAAATATTGTGAAAATAAACTAAAAGTCTTTGAGATGTGGATCCTCAGAAGAATTCTTAGAGTCCCATGGACTGCCAAAAAACTAATTTAGAAATATTAGAGATGATTGGAGAAGATAGGAATCTGTTTAAAACCATTAAGAAAAGGAAAACCACCTACCTTGGTCACATATTATGGCATGAATCCCTACAAAAAACACTTCTAGAAGGAATGATACAAGGAAAAAGAAGAAGAGGAAGACAAAGAACAGATTGGATGGGAAATATTAAGGACTGGACCTTTTTGTGTTATGAAGAATGCAAAAGAGAAGCACAAAACCGTACATGGTGGAAGCTCATGGTAGTCAACCTCCTGGAAGGATATGACATCTGACAAGACAAAAACATGAACAGTTGTATCAAATGCATTTGGAATCATGCATTTGGAATTCAGCTTCTTGTAACTTAGCTTCAGCGTCTCTTCTAGTAGATTTTGAAGATTTTTTTCCCAAAGACTGTGATCTCTGCTATTCAAGAATCACATCAACAGAGTCCTTTTGTGACATTTGTGTATGAAGTTGACATAAAAAAATACAAAATGAAATAAAATATGAAGAGGTCTTCCTCATTTCCATGAAGACTTGACAGACTTACTCTTGAAGAGTTCAAAATATATTTGGATTAAACAGTATTTTGCTGTTTAATCCAAAACATTTGCTGTGCAAGTCTGAAACCTATGCAACTCTTTTAAAGAACAGAATGTTGTGTGTGTGTGGTGGTGGTGGGGGGAATTGTGATGAAAAGACCGCACCATATAGTAATATAGGTAGTCCTCGACTTACGACGGGGTTACGTTCCAACATCTCCGTCGTAAGTCGAGGACTTTTGTTAATTCTTGATTTGTTCGATTTCTGTTATAATATTTTCATAAATTAGGTTTCTATTTAACTTAAAATGGTTAAAAATGTATAAGCTTACAAAAGCATTTATAAATTTAGTAGCACATATACATATAAATACAAAATTAAGAAAGAAAAATTTAAGAAAAAAATACATAAACACATATCAAAAATGGTGATTTTTGATATGTGTTTATTTCAGATTTTTTTAAAAAATTTTGGCAGTTTCAAAATCAGAACTAGCAGCTTCTCCCATTATTCGTATGTTATGTAAGTTAAATCGGCTTTTGAATCGATAAAACCAACCTTTATTAGATTAAATGTATGCTTGCCGTATTTATCTTCTTGTTGTTTCTTAAACTGTCAAATAGGCTGCCTGCTTTTATTTGAATCGTAAACAAACCAAGAGGAATATTCTTATTGATTTGATCATCTATCCATATCATTAAAAGCTTCTCCATTTCATGAATTGGCCCTTCTCTTTTTTTTTGTTAAAATTGTACATTTCATATTAACTGCCCCCTTTAGCTGCCTCCATTATTCTTGATTTATCTTTTATAATTGTTGAAACAGTTGAATGCGATAGTTTTTCTTCTCATGCCCGACTTTCTTTCCTTTGTCACATGTTTTAATCACCTTCATTTTAACATCTAAACTTAAAGCTTTCATCGCCTTCTTTTTCTTGTTGGAATTTTCATCAGTAGCATTACTTCTCTTACTGGACATGATAGGGTTACGATGAGATACAAAAATTACA
This sequence comes from Typopeltis vanoorti, assembly GCF_054136105.1. Classification (NCBI taxonomy): domain Eukaryota; kingdom Metazoa; phylum Arthropoda; class Arachnida; order Uropygi; family Thelyphonidae; genus Typopeltis; species Typopeltis vanoorti. The sequence continues at coordinate 63,454,134 of NC_143573.1, read as the reverse complement.
ACGAGAGAAACGAACACATCGACTGCCGATTATCAACTAACCTGTCAAAGGCTGTGATAAGTTAGAAGTGGTTGAATCATAGCAGCAGCTATTGCGTCTTGGTGATAGGCTTTGCTTGTCGACTAATGGCAACACTGCAATGCGTATACAAAAGTAATGTGATATATATATGTATATGCTGGCGGCAAAGTTAAATTAGAGAATTTTTAATAATAATTCTTGGCCGTCGTAAGTGCGAATCGTCATACGTTGAGTCGTCGTAAGTCAAGGACTACCTGTACTCATGATTGCAATAGAAGAAACATTAATGTATGATTGTGGTTTATGTTCGCCTTATTCAGCATTTATGGCTTTGTAGGTTTCTTTAAAAACTAGGAAGTTTCGAATGATTCATCAAGCAGAACTATAATTAGGAAAAAAATGCTTTTCTCTAAAAAAATGTCTTTAAAATATAGAATGACAACAAGAAAACTTGTGAAGTTACCTGGAATATACAAATAAGAAGTGATTTGAGTAATTTCAGTTTCATTTGTAGAATTCCTTGCATTTTGTTTTCTTGAAAAGAAAAAAAATACTTAACTGATATATATTTATTTTAACAATTTAATAAAATCATTACTATAAATTAATATTGTATATGATATATGATTTGTAGTTATTGCTTTCATATCTGAACATCAAAAAACTAAACAATGCTTTTCAAAATATTTAAATGTAGGATGTGATGGATAATAATATTACCATGGAGATGTTGTGTGAAATGTTCAAGAACAATAAGGCAGCATTAGAACATGGTACAGCTAAATTTTTCTCCAATAGTCCTCTTCTTCAAAATTTGAAGGACACTTTCTTAGCAAATGTTGATATCAACGAAGCTCTAAAGAAAAAAGATTTACAAATCGTGTGGTAATATATTATTTTGTCATATGAATTATTTAATTAATGGTAATAATTGCAACTTTGAAAATTTGTAAAACTGTGTTTTCAAATACACTGATACACTTATTTATCTAATTGCCAGTTAGCTATCTATTTTGGCCAGTTAGCTATCTATTTTACTCAGATGCTTTATGTGGCTAAAAATTGTATATATGGGTCTCTCTGTATGAGTGTCATGTTCAAAAGTATCTCTTCTCATTGAATGTCCCTACTGTCTTTTTATCAAATTCATAATCAGTAATGAAGCATATAACAAACAATGCTATTATTGCTGCAATTAAAATAAACATCCCTCAGAAATTAATTTGATTAAACAAGCCAAATTAAACAAAATATACAAAACAAGCCAAAATCACTCAAAAAAAAAAAAAAATTACTAGCTTATTCATTTCACCAATATGTATGGCATACATGCCAACTTAAATAACATTACACAGTCACTTACTGACATCTAAATCAGATCTTATTTTCTTGATAGAAACCCAAATTGTAGCTACATCAACCAGTTCCACCTTTATTGTTCAAATTAACAACACTGATGTTGTTAATACCATTAAAAATAAGTCATGAATAACCATCGACATCTAAGCTTATCTGTTAGACAGTGCATGATTGCTTTCACCAGAAAGGTGGCCCCTGTGTCTTCAGATCGATCACTGCTTTTCAGAGAATACCAATTTAGAATCCTCTGTTTTTGACCTTCTCTAGCTTAAGGTTTCCTTTCTTCTTCTGTTTTTGACCTCTTCATCTTCCTATCCATGAAGTTCAACTGTCTGTAATCCAGCTATCCAAATAGTGAAGTCATCTTCTTAGGGAGCCACAATTCCAGCTAGCTTCCCTTTTTCAACACAACTGCCCAAACCAAATGAGATAAGAAATAATTGTCGTGAGCAATGACATAACTCAAATTGTATGCTATCAACCCAAATTCCTGATAACCCCTTCTCTGCTCTTTATTTAGAAGTTTTTTTTCACTTGGTTAATAATAAATTTAGTTTAATCCTTTACCCAAGTGTAAGCGAACAAAGTTTGTGCCTGAAACACCTTCAGGACTGAGGCAACTTGTGGCAAAAGTGGACCAAGCTCCCATCGCTTCCATTCTTAGTATCTCCCATAATGCAAAGCACATCTCTTCATGGACATGCACAATGCTATGCATTATGGGAAGGGCCGTTACCCAGACCAGTTTTGACCTTTATTGAGGTCTTGTCAGTGGGAGCCAGATCCAGAGGCGGTGATACCAAGGTGGAAGCAATGCAGAAGTCATATTTACCTATATGAGTTGCCAAAAGGTGTCTCACATTATTATTAAATTACTCTGGATTTAGCTAAAGATGTTGGAAGTTTTTTCCCACTTGGTTAGATTGTAATAAATTTAGTTTAATCCTTTATCCAAGTGTAAGCAAACAAAGTTTGCACCTGAAGCACCTTCAGGATTGACAGAGTAATTTAATAATAAGGTGAGACACCTTTTGGCTACTCGTATAAGTAAATATGACTTCTCCATTACTTCCACCTTGGTATCACCGCCTCTGGGTCTGGCTCCCACTGACAAGACCACAATAAAGGTCGAAACCGGTCTGGGTAGTGGCTCTTCCCTTAATGCATAGCATTGTGCATGTCTGTTAGACATGCACAATGGGAGATGTGCTTTGCATTATGGGAGATACTAGGACTGGGAGGGATGGAAGCTTGGTCTACCTTTGCCACAAGTTGCCTCAGTCCTGAAGGTACACTTCGATAAAGGATTAAACTAAATTTATTATACTCTTTATTTATATTTTTCTAACCAGCTCTTTTTTCAGATATACTGTAGTGGTCACATCTCAAATTGCAATTTTGTGTAAGTTTCCTCTCTCACAGAACACCCTCCCAACCTCAAGTTCTTTATCACTACAAAGGACATGAGATTAGGAGTGGCTGGATAGAGACTAATCTCAGAACTGCTACTCTTCCTTTCCATGGTCATACAGCTGCTTCTGCTCTACTGATCCAAACACCTGCCCTGAGCAAATTACAAAAATTATCCTCACCAGCCTTCATTCTCCATTCCACCCAAAATAACTATTCACTTTCCAAGCTTTATTAAAACAAAAAGTGTTCCAAATTTGTCAAATCAAAAACTCAGCTTACTGCAGGTGGCATGCATTAAGAACACTAATTGCATACTCGGCCAATGCTAAAGCACATAATAAGTGCAAAACAACCATCAAGAAATTCAGATCTGATTTCATAAGTGCCAATAGCAGAAACTCACACCTATCCAAATGGAAGCTGCCTTCCAAACCTAGCAAATCCCATCAGATGCAACTTCTGCTCACCAGTGATTTCACCAGATTGCACATCTAAAGAAAAGCCAACCTGCTACCATTGCTCTTCTCCTCCAACTCTTGCATAGATGACCAAGGCAAATTGCTTCTCCTACCATATTTGAAACTAAGCACCACATAATTAAATTTGTAAGCCTTTAATTATGCTTTATTTGAAGGCCTGAAGCTGGCTTGAAAAAAATTCCATGTTTGGTCTCTAGAGCAGAGTTTCCGGACTGTGTAAAAAATATATAAAATTGATAAAAATAGAAAAAAAAATCCCTAGCTCACCAATGGTACAAAATATACTATAGGTTTGCAAATAACCTTTTATGGATGGGATCAACATAAAAAAAAAAACATGCCTCCTATAGTTTTTAGCAAAAAAGACATCAGAAGAATTCTAAATAGCCTTAAAAATTCTTCCAATCCTGATGGCATCTTGTCAGTTGTGTTGCAGGTCTAACAACTGTCCTATGGTTTCTCTACCATCTTTTATACTCAGCTGGTGCTTATCCCAACACATGAATGCATGCACACATCCAACCTATTAAAAAAAAAAAAGGGACATAAACTATGCTATCAAACTACTGTCCAATTGCCATTATTTCAGTTCTCCCCAAAATAATGGAAAATGTCATCAACAGTCAACTACTACACTACCTAGAAGCCTACTAGTTCATCAACAATCTCCAGGGTAGTTGATGAACACCAATCTAGCTCCATGGTGTAGACTGCTTAGCCTACATCATCCACCACTAGACATATGCAATGAAAAGATTAGGAGAAATGTGCTGTCACTCTTGACATTTCCAGAGTTTTGAATGTGTCTGGCATGGAAACCTGCTCAGTAAATTACTACCCTTTGATCTATCTGATACCTTCTATAATTGAGTAGCAAACTTTCTCTCTTGTTGTTTGCTGTTTGTATTGTATTAAGCTTCACCATAAATGCAGGAGTGCCATAGGGCTCTGTTTTATCACCTACCCTCTTTCTCCTGCACATAAATGACCTACTCTGAATCATTAATAATCATATCCACAGCTTTGCTGACAATAGTAAATTCTGGTGGTTGTCCTCTTCATTTGACAAACGATGCATCCCAAGCTTCAAGATCATTTGCAATCCAGTGCCTTAAACACTGATCCCATACCATCCTTCAATGAGGCTGTTAACCTGATTCGCCTTCAGTGCCCTCACAACACCGTCTTACCTTTTCTCTCGCATAAGGGAATTCAACTCTCTTATCCTTACTCTAAGTCAACACAAATAACCAGACCTGATCTTATCTCTCTCCATGGACCAACATTTACCTACATACTCGCCTGAAAACATTGCAGCAATACCTTTCTCAATATTTAAAAAAAAAAAAAAAAAAAAAAAAAAAAAAAAAAAAAAACAGGCATTAATTTCTGCTGTAGATGCTAATACTTTTCACTCATCCAGCTGTACTAACTCTATAAAAATCTCAAATCTACCATCATTAGAATACTGTTGACTACTGTTTGGGTTTTAGCAGTGTATACCTAAAATCTCCTTAAAAATTCTCAATGTTATCCAATGAAGAGAATTTGAGTTAATAGATGATTGCTTCCTTACTTACTTTACTCTCTCTCTCTCTCACTTACACTGATACACAGCTTTCTATCTTTTCTTCATCATCATCATCAAATTCCTGATATATACTATCCTCAGGGGGGTGTACAGGATATGATAGTACTACATGAAAAAATTACATCATTACTAACTTCCTATCTAGAATTTTCCTCCAAATAAGTCTGTTACCTGTCAAGACTCCAACATTATCAGATCTTAAATTTCTATCTTCTAAGGCACTTTTTACTGTATCAATCCGCCTATATCTTCATCTTTCTGTGGGTCTTTTTCCTGCTAACCTGGCAGAGAACATTTGTTTTACTAATCTTTCCTTTCCCATTCTGTTCAAGTGACCACCTGAGATTAGCTCTGCTAACACATTCCTGGATGCTGACAACGAGGATATTAGGAATGCTGACAACTTTCCTAATATCCTCGTTTTTAATATGATATTGCCATTGATGCCATCTGTTCATGCCCCTAATCTTTCTCAGGACTTTCATATCTGTGATCTCTAGTCTTTGGTCAAGTGTTTTACTTCTGACCCAACTCTCAGATCCAAAAGTTAAAATTGACTTGAATACTGTCTTGTATATAGCTAATTTAGTGTTTTGGCTAATTTCTGTCCTATTCCATATAAATTTATTCAGTTGACTTCCTACCATACCAGCTTTGTTGATTCTATTACTATTACTATTACTATTATTACGGGCAACTCCAGGGAGTCATTAGACTCATCGAGGGAGGCCCCAAATCATATTCATCACAACTATCTGACATTCATACAGTATCTATCATACCTCGCCTTAAACTCATTCACTGTCACAGCATCCACTACAGACTCAGGGAGCGCATTCCACTCATTCACTACTCTAAAAGTAAAGAACCCAGCTCTAACACCTTTACTAACCACACTTTTGCCTAGTTTCCATGGATGTCCCCTAGTCCTCCCACAACCAGCCCTGTTCTCAAAAATATCTTCTGAATTAATTTTATAGAAACCCTTCAGTAATTTGAATGTCTCAATCATATCTCCCCTCCTCCGCCTATCAACCAATTTTTGCAACCCACAAATCCTCAACCTGTTCTCATACGGTTCATTCCACAGACCTGCTATCATCTTGGTCACTCGCCTCTGGATCCTCTCCACATCCTCCCCATCAAGAAGAAACCTAGGTGACCAAATCTGAGCACAGTAGTCCAGATGGGGTCTTATCAAGGCTCGATAGAGAGGAACAATAACCTGCTTGTCTCTGCTTGTCAACGTATTCTTCAGCAACCAAGTGATTTGATGAGCTGTTTTGGTCACTTTTGCAATGTGTCCCCTAAATTTCAATTCCTTATCCACCAACACTCCTAAATCTCGTGCCTCATCAATTTCCTGGAGCAGGGTTCCACCAATGCAGTAAACTGCCGCCAATCTTTTCACCCCAAAATGCATAACCTTACATTTTGCCACATTAAACTGACATCCGTTCTCCTTAGCCCAGACCTCCAATCTATCCAAATCATCCTGCAAAATTTTGACGTCATCGGCATTCACTATTGCCCTACCCAACTTCGCATCATCCGCAAACAAATGAACTGTTCCTCTCAGATCATTTCCTATATCATTTATGAACAAATTAAACAGCAGTGGTCCAAGAACAGATCCTTGTGGCACACCACTAGTCACAGGCCGTCTTGTGGACTCTACTCCCGAGTAAACCACTCTCTGATATCTCTCCGTCAACCACCCTCCTATCCATCTCACCAACCCTATGTCCATTCCCATATGCTGCAATTTACTGATTAGAATTCCATGTGGAATCCTGTCAAAGGCCTTGGCAAGGTCCAGTAGAATCACCGTAAACCCATTACCCTTATCCAGTTCAGCCGTCACTGTGTTATAATACGTGAGCAAGTTACTGAGGCATGACCTACCCTTCACAAAACCATGCTGTCCCCGATACAGTATCCCATTTTCTTCAATCCAATCTTGTATTTTCCTTTTGACTATTTTCTCTAAGACCTTGACAATGATTCCTGATATGCTAATTGGTCGGTAATTTACAACAGCAGTCTTGGAACCACCTTTATGCAGTGGAACTATTTTCCCCTCTTTCCACCCGCTCGGGACTAACCCAGACCCGAGACTCAAATTAAACAAAATGGTCAAGGGTACTGACAATTCTTTAGCTGCTTCTCGTACAATACGAGCTGGTATACCATCCAATCCCACAGATGTATTGACATTGAGGTTATGCAATAGACTACTCACCTCCACTTCATTAACCACAATTCCCGTATAATCTACTGGTTTATTCGTTTCTGCAATGTCACCACCTGGATGATATACTTTTGCAAAGTGCTCACTCAGTAACTCAACTATCTCAACTGATTCAGTTACCTCCCTACCATCGGCATTCTTTAAAATCAATCTGCCATGTACATTTTTCCTTTTACTTGCTACATATCTAAAAAACTGTTTAGGGTTCTCTGTAGCCTGCTCGGCCAATGTTCTTTCGTAATCCTTTTTTGCTTTTCTTACCACACTTGTCACCCTTCTGGCCTGCGCTTTATACCGTTCATGTGCCTGCCGGTCACCCTTCTCCTTAAATTCCCTCCATAGTTGTTTCTTTTTTTGCAACTCAAGCTTAATGGTGTTATTCATCCATTTAACCCCTACTTGATTTATTATTCGGACTCTAGGTATACAGTCAGCCATTGCTTCATGCAAGCACTTCTTAACTACCTCCCATGCACTATCAACTTCTAGTCCTTGCAGTTGTACATGCCATGGCACTGAACCAATCAAACTCCTAAGCTTGTCATACTTTCCCGCCCGATAATTCCACATGTACCCTGTCTTAATTGAAAATTCTACACCTTTAGCCACCTCCCAAGTTAAGACCCTATGATCACTCTCACCGATTGGTGGCAATGTGGTCATATTTGTTACAGCCAAATCCTCAGATGTAATTACTAGGTCAAGCACTCTCTGACCCCTAGTATTTTCCCATTACATGCTGTCGCAGATAGTTATCCCTTAATAACCGCATAAAATCCAGTTCCTTCCTCCCGTGTGTCCTCTCTTCACTCCAATCAATGCGACCATAGTTGAAATCTCCCATAATAATCACCCTCCTTCCACCCATTTCTTCTATTTGCTTGTGCATACTGTCACCACCATCTTTTCCATCACCTGGTCTATAGCAGCACCCAATTGTATATTTAGTTCTGCTAGCCACAATCTCACACCAAATGGCCTCAAATGTGCTCTTTTCTCTATCCTGCAATTCAACTTCTATTCTCCTTGGCTGGAGCTCATCAGCAATACTCCTCCCCCCATTTTATTCTCTCTGTCATTCCTGAACACACTATACCCATCACATTCAATCCCACTAGTTATATCATCTACAGTCAGCCATGTTTCACTAATACCTATAACCTGTGGTCTGGAAGTGCCAACCATGGCCAAAAACTCTTCCTTCTTGTTCCTAATACTCCTAGTATTAGTGTACATGAATTTAAGACCCCCATTAGCCCCAACCCTACCTTGATGCCTTATATTAACTATCCCACTCTGATTTGTTGTCCTTATTTGCTCTGGCATATTATATTCATTCTTACATTCAACTGCCTCCATAAGGACTGTATCTCTACCCAACCCCCCTAACAAATCTAGTTTCCCTGAATTTGCACATCCACTACATTCAGCAACACTTTCTCAAGTCTTCTTACACCGTAACCATTCAAATGCATGCCATCCATCTTATATAGATCCTTTCGCCCATCAAACTCACTCCACACATCCACAAATTCCACACCACTCGTCATACATAACCCATGCATAAAGTCATTTGCAATTATAGCCCTCCTTTTAAACATTTCACTGTCATACCGTGGCAAAAGACTAATCATTCTAACTCACTCTTTTCTTTTGCTACCTCAAACAATTCATTCAGGTCTTCTATCATTTCCATTTTATCTCCTTTCAAATCATTCGTACCTGCCACAACAATCATTTCTTTCACCCTTTCCTTTTGCTCTCTAATAGACGCAGTTATCCTTTATGGTCGCACCAGGTTGGTACGATTTTGTCAAATCCTCTACTAACACACCTCGTACTAACGAGTCTCCATACAGCACTCTATCCTTCATTTTGTTCATGTTCACATTCATACGTCTATTTTTCCTGTCATACCTTTTATTATTGGTTGGTTCATTCAGTCTACTTTTGTTCATGCACTCTAGCTGCTGTTTTGCTCTTTCTATTGCACTATTCAACAACGCGATCTCACTCAATGCATCTATCTCATCTTTTTTGTTCTCTGAGAAACCATTTATACTATCATTCACACTTTCTACATTCACACTCTCACAATTTTCATGTACAACTTTGCCGTTTCTTGTCATATCCCTATTTCCTTCATTTTGAAGGCTGACAAAAATATCACACTCACGATCCGAAATACACTTCAATTCCGCATTCTCCCTACATTTTCTACACACATTCAATCCTTTATCATCATCTAACCACACTCCGACCGCACTCCGCAAAGCGTACATTTCACAGCTAGTACACTGACTCATTTCTTTTATGCTACCGTTCTTTGATAACGATGGCGAACCTTCATTACTGGCTGCCATTTTCCTACGCACAGGTGCCATATTTATCTGTAACGTGTTTTGTCAAATTAAACGTTATAACACACCAAAAATAGACGCACTAAAATACGCAAGGCAAATAAAACAAAACTACACAATATTAAGTAATTTGTATCGATAACTGAAAATGATACTTATCTTATCTGGAGCTTGCACGAACACTACTCATTACGAATTCATCTAGCGGCGACTTCCGACATAGATTATGTTATAAAACACTTTAGTACAATAACCACGTTAATAAAGCTCTAATAATATACCAAAATTAAACACTTAAGTCCATTAAATTGAATCCAAAACACCAATAAATCAGCAAAAAACATTCTGTTGTCTATTTCCATATTTATTTTACCATCTACACTAAAAATTGTGCATAAGTAGCTGAAATGTTTTACTTGTTCCACAGGCTCTCTATTCACAATGCAGTTGATATTTTTTGATGTTTCTGTCTATTTTCATTGTCTTTGTCTTTTTAATGCTGACCTTCATACCATATCTATTACAACAGTTATTCACTTTAGTCAGGGAATCTTGCAGACTTGTAGCAGATTTATTTAGAAGTACAACATCATCCACATAAAGCAATGAGCTGACATTAACATCTCTAATTTTGATATCTGGTTTAATGCCACTTTCCTTCATAATGTGATCCACATTGATAATGAATAACAGAGGGGATAATGTACATCCTTGTCTGACACCAGATTTAACATTAACACATTCACTGCCAACTATGAGTATACTCGTAGTTGGTATATGAGCCTTACAACCAACTATGAATATACTCGTCGATATTACTCATACTGACCTTGAAGAAGTGAAAGTGCTTGGTATGCGGTAACAAAGCTCGAGGAGCATGACGGTGAACGTGTTATACCATCTTCCTTTACTTCCTTCAATTCTAACTGCTGACTTACAACTCGAAGAAAGACTAAGTATTACTTGATATAATGCCCCATTTCCAGATTTACAAAACTTAAATATAGATATAAAGAGCCAAAAGGCTTCTTTTCAGCAATGTAAAAATTTAAATTAAGGGAATATTAAATCCCACATTATTTCAAAGCTGAATAAGAAATGCAAAGATAGAAATAAAATCAAAGAGTTTCATGCCAAATATAGCAAATTATAAAAGTTTTGGCGGATTGTAGCGTATGCTAAAACAATACATGGTTCAATACTAGGGCAACTTGTAGCAAAGGTGGGTAAAGTTCTGATCACTATTCTTAGTATTTCCCATAATGTAAAACACATCTCCTAGGAGATGTATGATGTTATACATTATGGTGGAAGGTCACTACCCAGACCGGTTTTGACCTTTATTGAGGTCTCATCTTACCCACCTTTGCTACGAGTTGCCCTAGTATTGAACCACCTGTTTTAGCGTACGCTACAATCTGCCGAAACTTTTATAGTTGGCTATATTCGGCATGAAACTCTTTGATTTGATTTCTATCTTTGAGTTTCTTATTCGGCATTGAAATAATGTGGGATTTAATATTCCCTTAATTTAAATAACTTTACTTTGCCGAAATGAAGCCTTTTGGCTCTTTATATCTTTATTATCTCAGTATTATCTAGATCTACCTACTCACTGATGAGACCTCAATAAAGGTCGAAACTGGTCTGAGTAGTGACCTTCCACCATAACGTATAACATCATACATTTCCTAGAAGATGTGTTTTACATTATGGGAAATACTAAGAATAGTTATCAGAACTTTACCCACCTTTGCTATGAGTTGCCCTAGTATTGAACCATGTGTTTTAGCATACACTACAATCCAATGAAATTTTTATAGTTTGCTATATTCGGCATGAAACTCTTTGATTTGATTTCTATCTCAGTTTCTTATTCGGCTTTGAAATAATGTGGGATTTAATATCCCCTTAATTTAAAGAACTTAAATATAGATCTTTGTTATATTCCCATGATTTCTCAACTGTCTGTTGTAAAGTGAAAATCTGAAGCTGACAGCCTCTATTTGGTCTGAATCCAGCTTGTTCTTTACCAAGCTTCTCTTCCACAATCCTTCTCAAGTATACTTGCATATATCTTACCAGGAACACTCAGTAGAGAAATACTCCTGTAATTCTTGCATTCAGTTTTATTTCCCTTTTTATATATGGGTACTATGAGAGTTCTACTTCGATCATCTGGAATTTGTTCCTTTGTCCAGGCCTTCTGAACTATGCAGTGCAGCCACTGTAAGACTTTTATACCTCCATATTTGAGCATTTCTGGTCGAATATCATCTACTCCTGCTGCCTTTCCACATTTCAGGCTTTTGATGGCTTTTTCTACTTCAAGTAGATATGTATTCTTGGCTGCATGATTGGTCAATGTTTCATTTAGCAGTTTTTCGTAGTAATTACTTCATACTTCAGGGATATCTTTTTCTCCTGTTTTCATGTCACCTTTATCATCTCTAATTCCTTTTACAGCATTCTTTCCTCCATTTCTGAGCTGCTTCAACAACCTCCTGGATGTCTTGCCACCTTCTCGATATTTATTTTCTATGTTCTTACCAAAGTCCTCCCATGATATTTGTTTAGCTAGTTCTAAAAGCACAAGCTGACTTATTTGCCAGGAACTTTTGATATGCTTTTCTTTCACTGCCTCTTTAACTTCCTGTGTCCACCATGGAGTTCTGATTTTTTGTATCCTTACAGATTCTTGTATCCTCACCACATGCCACTCTGGCTGAATCAATCAGTTTTCTTTAGGGCTTACCACTGAATCTCCAAGGTTTGGTTCCTGTTCTCAAACTCTTTCATTTTTTCTTCAATAATCTTTGTGTATTTTAGTGTACAGTTCACATCTGAGAGCTGCTCAACTTTTATTCTCTTTAAAACTTTCTTACATGTTCTTCTTTTCAATATGAAATTCAATTTTATCCTGTTCAAGATGAAATGGTGATCACTTCCAATTTCAAATCCTCTGTACATTCTGGTGTCCTGCACCAGGGAGAAAACATCACAATCAACAATAACATAGTCAATGAGACTTTTCTTATTCCTTGCCTCTTCTCTCCATGTGAATTTGTGCACACTTTTATGTTATGATATCCAACAAGGACCAACTTTTCCTTTTTCATTGGATCAGTTTCTTTCTCTAAAGCCTCAAAAAAATTCCTCCACTTCTACCTTAGTAGAACCTTATGTGGTACCATAGGCACAAATAAGTCTCATTGTCCAGTTCTCCCATTCTCATATTTGCCCACATCACTCTACTTGAGACTGTCACCATTCAATAAGATTAGCCTCGTATTTAGTGTTGAATACGCTACTCCTTTTCTTTGATTGTCATTGTCTGACCATAATATTTTATATTTATTGCTCAGAAAGATCTCGCCAGTTTTTGCCTCTTTTTTTGTTTCAGTCACACCTATTATGTTGATCTGGTACTTATCCAATTCCTCAGCTAGCTCCATTTCTTTGCTATTCAGGCTTCTTATGTTGATAGTACCGATCTTGAACTCTGGTGATGTTGAGTTGGGGTGTGTTTTAGGATTTGTTCCAGCAGTTGACTTTTCACTGTTTGCCCTGGTTCCCTGGCAAAAGCAATGGGGGCCTTGTTTAACCAGGCGATGTCCCCCAGCCGGCATGAAATTCTGTCATGTTGTACCATCTAAGCCAATAAGAATACCATTTGGTCGGTTAAATCCCAAATTGCTAGTTTATTCTCATTCGTTCAGTATCCAGGTAGATACCTAACAGGGTGCACCACGAGAAGGTGAGGATTGGACATTAGGTCAGAAGTCCTGATTGGTTCTCTGCATTCTTTTAAAGGCTATGTGGAGGTCTCTTCTCAGTTATACAGCTTTGACTCTTAAGTACCCCTCTATCTTTTTCTTTTAATGTTTACCTTTTAATGTTCTATCTTTTCTTTTAATGTTAATCAGCATTCATTATAATAAAATTATGAAGACCACCACCATGTAAAGTAATAATTTTAATTTTCTGATGTTTCAACCTTCATGGCAAGGTCATTATCTGGAGTACACACACACATATGTAGAGAGAAACAAGTTGCATTACAATTCAAACAGTTTGCCAAACTGTTTGAATTGTGATGCAACTTGTTTCTCTATTTATGTGTGTGTGTGTGTGTGTATACAGGCCAATAGCATAATGGTTTGAATAGCATTCAAACAATTATGCTATTGGCCTGACCTTTGGTGGAAAAAAAAAAAAAAAAAAAAAAAAAAACTACATCAAAGCTACTGTCCTGTTTTTGCATGAAAGAAAAATTATGACTAGGGTAATAATTTTGTTAGAACAAAAGTTATGTAAGTACCATCCAAATTCTTTAGGTTTTTTTGTCATAATTGTTATTGTTGAGAGTAGTGTGGTTGATTTCACATGCTCTTTTATAACCTACTTGACTGAAGACTAATAGGAATTAGTCTTTCAGTCAGGTAGGTTATAATTTTAAAATTACTCAAATCATTAAGAGGTCATAACAATAATTGGGGCATATGCACCAGAAGAGGTGAAAGAAGAAGAAGACAGTGAAACCTTTTAAAGTGCAGAAAGTCATAGATAAAATAAATAGACTATTTACTATTAGTGGCATATTTAAATGCTAGAATAGGAACCAGAAAATAAAAATCAAACATAGGGAGATTTAGTGAAGATGTGTAATCAAAATGGACACAAACTGTGTGATTTTGTCACTTATAATAATATGAGAATAATGAACTCGGTATTTGAACATAAAGAAATACATAAATATATCTGGTCAGCCAGAGGATGTAAGTCAGTTATTGACAACATTATTGCAAATTTTAAATTAGTCGAGTTAATTGTAGATCTAAGAATATATCAGTGCTTTGAATTAAACTATGATCATTATATTCAGTGTGGATAATTTTCAAAGACAAAAACACACAAATGCAGAGCAATTGCTTTACTTTACTTACAATTAAGAAAATAGCACTGCATTTTGATCTCTATATCAAGTTCACCATCAGAAAAATATACATATGAAGAAGATATGAGCTACATGACACAAAAGTAAGCTAAGTCTAACTGCTTAGTTAATTGTTTAAACTAGCCTGACTTCTGATGAAAAAAATAAAAATAATAAAAATCAATTAAATTAAACAAAATAAGTAAAATAAAAAAAAATTTATACATAATAATATGCAGATGAGAAAAGTAAAAATTACACTGGAACTGCATTAAATGCATCTCTACAATCCTGTTATCTTAAGGTTTTCTTCTGCCATTCTATTTTGGATACTGTATAGGTTGCAGATGGGACTTCAAGATTCTTGGAATTACCAATCCATCATTCTTATTAAGATTGGGGTGATGAATTAGCATCTCACAAACTTCCTTGGATTTTCTTTCAACCCAGGTTTTGGTGTATTGTAGGGTTTTTTGCGCCTTTCCAGTTACTTCTGTGACATGTTTGAAGTGCATGGTCTAACAGGCTTGTTTTACCATAGTAAAGGATTTAATGAAGGAATTGTGCACCCTGTTTCCCCTATATAGGGGAAGTCACAGATTCACTGTATTTTGTAAACCTGTGGGCAAGGTAAGGTAATCTGATTTTGCCTTCCTTGCTGTGCTGGTCACCTTTCTTCTTATATACCTTCCACAGCATTTTCTTCTTCTGCAGCTCATGTTTAATGATATTACTCATCCATCTAACTCCTACCTGATTAACCCTCCTTACCTTAGGTATACAATTTAATATTGCTTCCTCTAGATGCCCTCTAATTATCTCCCATGCACTACTAACATCCTTACCCTGAAATGTTTTATGACACAGATTTAAGCTTCCTCCTAAGCTTCTCATAATCACCTGCCTTGTAGTTCTACATATATCCCTTCTTGACAAAATATTCCTCATGTTTTGCAATCTCTCAAGTCAACACTGCATGGTCACTTCTGCCAATCAGAGTCAACGTGGCATTGGTTATGGATAGTTCTTCTGATCCTTTGATCAGGTCCAGTACATCACATTCCTAGTCCCCTCTATCACTTGCTTCCTCAAGTAATTATCTTTCAGTAGTTGTAAATTCCATTTCTTTCCTGCAATGTGATCTTTCTTCCTTCCAGTCTTTATCTCCATAGTTGAAGTCCTCCATAATAGTCACGCGACCTGTGCTCAGCAAATTAGTACATTATACTAATTTCCCAATCATGTCTTCCAGATCATCCGTGGAACTCTCTGGCCTATATCAACAATCATGTATTTAGTCTTACTGGCCTTAATCTCACACTAGACTGCTTCAAATGAACAGCCACCCTCCTGCCTATTCTTTTTGGCTGAAATTCATCTGCTATCATCAGCAGAACCTCTTTCCCTCCCCATTCTATCTTCTATATAAAGATGGTAAGTAATCGTGTGCCAACCAGGAATATCATCCTTACATTTAACACTCCTAAACCCTGAAAGCAGTGAAAGCCATCTAACTACCCTATTATGTATGCTCTACATCTTGAATCCTGTGAGATATTTCTGGTTCCAGAAATACTTTCATACTCAAACTATTTGTCATAGTTCCATCTGTACCTGATGTGGTAGTAAAGAGCATGATGAAAGAATGCACATATAAAATGGGTAAACTGTGAGAGAGAGAGAGAGAGAGAGAGAGAGAGAGAGAAAACATCTGGCATATTCCCAAGCATGTCAGAGGTAGAAGGGTAAAAAAGGAAATCCTAAAGAGCAAAACAGAGCAGAAGATTCCATATCAATAGTTTATCACATCAATAACAACATTAAGTGGAAAATACTTATGTGCGAAGGGAGCAGTATAAAAATTCTCTAAATGGGACATTAACTAAAGGAATCAAGGTATCTAATAAAAATGAGGCATCACTTTGAAAAACATTCCAAAAATGATTCCTCTATATGAAAATATAGGATCGTGAAGATCAAGAGTTTTAGATCTGATCATTTCATCAGAGGATGTAATTGAGTGGGTTTTGTACTTTCCTCCAACCGGTGAGAGTGATCATGAAGTAATCACTTGGGCTGTGGTTAGCAATATGCAGACTTCTGTGAGGAAAGGATAGATATGGAAGTACATGGCTGATGATTATAACAAGCTTAGGAGACAGCTTAGAGCTATAGCATGGAATGAGGAGTTAATGCATAACAGCATCAATGTGTGAATGTATTCTGAAAGTCAAATGGCTGAATAAGGTAGGTGTAAAATGGATGAATAAAGGATTAAACATGAAATCTGGAAAAATAAGGCACTTTGAAGGCAGTACAAGATGAATAATGGTAATAATCAGTTACATGAAGAGTATAAAGAATAAGCCAATAGAGCGACTCAATGACAAAAGTGAATTTTGAGCAGAAATTAGTAAATCAGGTGAAGGAAAACCCTGTAGAGTTTTTTAGATATGTGGCAAGTAGAAGGAAGAATGATTATGGTAAGATGATGTTAATGAATGAAAATGGTAACTGCTACAGAAGATATTGTTGAGGTATTCAGTAATTAATTTATAAGAGTATTTCATCCTCATCAGTGTGAAATCATGAGAAACTTAAGTGTAGAGAATGTAGGTGAGGATGACTTAATTGTGAGCAAGAGGTATATGAGGAAATAAATAAACTTGATGTCAATAAAGCAATAGGATTTGATGACATATCACCATGCATCTCAAGGGAATGTTCCAGGATGGTATGGTTTAATAAGTGTTAGAACAGCACAGATCCCAAGGCAGTGGAAAGAAGGTAAAATTGTTCCACTTCATAAAAGTGTTGATAAGGTTGTGGCTATAAATTATAGGCCAATCTGTATATATGGAGTGGTGAAGGTACTAGAGAGAGAGAGAGATTGATAAGAACTAGGATATAGAAATGGGTTGATAACAGTATTTTCTGTGGTTGTCACCATGGGTTTGTTAAAGAGAGATCATGTTTTACTAAATTACTTATGTATTATAAGAAGGTGACAAATATCTTGGACAAGGGAGATGCATATGCAGTAATATACTTAAATTTTGCAACAGCTTTTGAGAGAACTGCCACACTACAATCTGTTAAATAAATTGAAACAGATGCAATTGGATAACAGACTTCTGAGTTGGATTGATGACTGGCTGTCAGATAGGTATCAGAAAGTTGTATATAAGGGTGCATTATCCCAAAAGAGGAAGGTCATTAGTGGTGTGCTTCAGGGGTGAGTTTTGGGGATATTGTTGTTCAGTTTATATGTTAATGATATTGGGATGGGTTAAATGGTGATATACAGCTGTTTGCAGATTATGCAAAATTGGGGAGGCAATGCAGTCAAGCAGCTGTTATGGCCTTACAGGATGACTTGAATAGATCATGAATGTGCAGGTAAATGGAATTGTCAGTTTAATGTTGTAGTGTAAGGTTTTGAAATTTAGTAAGCAATGAATGGGATGCGAAGTATACACTTGGTGAGGAAACTTTAAAGGAGGTAGAGGAGATAAGAGATCTGGGAGTGCTGGTGGACAAGGACCTGAAATTCAGGAGCTACATTGCATAAGTTGTGAAAGGAGCCACATTAGATAATGATAGCAATGTGGAGAACCCTCACATGCAGAAATAAAGAGGTTATGAAGCCATTGTATAAGGCCTTGATCAGGCCTCAAATGGATTATTGCACAGATTTGGTCCCTGGATTTTCATGGTGATGAGGATAGGTTAGAAAGGGTCTAGAGAAGATTCACAAAGGTAGTCAGTGATCTTTAGAATGTGGAATATGAGGACAGATTGAGAGAAGGTAAATTGCAAAGCCTCGTGAATAGAAGGAGGAGTGGGGGGATACAACTTAAACATATTAGTTAGTCAGTTAGGTTGTTATCAGGTTGACATGGAAGAGATTTTTCATAGAATGGGAGAGTGGGGAGGGTTAGAACAAGTGACCATTTCTGGAAGGTGTATAAGGAGAATGCAAGCAGAGGAATGAGGAGAAGGTTCTTTAGTTGGAGAGTGGTTGATCAGTGGAATGCTTTGCCTGAGTGTGTTGTGAATGTAGACACTGAATCAGTTTAAAGCATGATTTGATAAGCTTTGTGTGTGATGGTGTGTACCCCCCTCACGATGAGTCTGTGACTCCATGGATATCAGATGTTAATAATAATGATGATGAAAATAATTAAAAAAAAAATAATGATGAGGTGCCACCAATCAAAGAAAAGTTTCCAGACATCGGAGCAGGAAAAATTCATTTTTTCTGCTAGGAATTTGGATTCCTCTCTGGATACAGAGATATCCACAGAAGAATCCAAAATGGTAAGTTCAATTTCCGAAGAGGAAGACATGGACACTGGTCATGCGCAATTTTCAAAAAAGAAAAATCTGAAAAATCCAAGACCAGTAAAAGTGAACCCTCACAAAATCATAATTGGAAACCAGGAATAAATAAATAAATAAATAATTAATGTGTTATTCGAATGGAATTGCCATGGAATCTGCCAAAACTCCGATGACATTAAGATCCTCATGTAAAAGCATAAGTTGATATACTTTTTGTCTGCAGATACTTATTTGAAATATAGTGAGGATCCTATATTATGATATGTTACTATCATAATCTAGGATCATTAAAAAGAACTTTCCATCATTAAAAAGTTAATGGAATCAAATGATTACAACTCCAATCAAATCCAACAGATACTTGACTCTTATGTTCCAACACCTACAGTTTCTTCAACAGTCTGCAGAATTCCTATTCCATACATTCCATGTATCTCAGAACCTATAGGTAGAATTCTGAAAAAGTATCAACTGATTCCAACATATATTCCTATCAACAAAATTTCCTTCTATAAAGGATAAACTGTCTTCTCTATCTTTGGCTGGCATTTACCAAATACCTTGCGAATGTGATGTCTCTTATTTTGGACAAACTAGCCGTTCTTTGGAAAAAAGAATAAAAGAACATCAATATTATATTGATTATAACAAACCTCTGAAGTCTGGTCTGGTGCAGCACAGTATTGACTCTACTCATAGTGTCCAGTGGGATAAAGCAGTTCTCCTCCATAGATGCAGATTCAAATATGAACGCTTATTCAAAGAAAGTTGTGAAACTATCTTACACCGACCAAATTTAAATAGAAATGACTGTGTGTCTCTCTCTCAAAGATCTGGGAGACTTTTATCTTATGTAAAAAACCATTTATCTTAATAGATTAAATTTGTTATTTCTATTATTTCCTAGCATGCGGTAACAATTGTATTTTAATAGGTGATCCACTGAATTTGCCATTCCTATTACTGTTACAGACACTGAAGATGTACTGTTAATTTTAGTACAAAATATCTGTCCTTTTACTAATTAAAGATTTCACTGTGGTTTTTACTTGTTACTTTATTATTTAATTACTATGCCACAGGTTCCACTAAAAATCATATGTTACTATCATCTGTAAAGACATGGTAATGGATGGACCTTCCTGTGGAGGAATCATCATCTTTGTGGGCAACCATATCCCATTTCAACAAGTCTATCCCAGCACAGTATAGAGGCAGTTGCATCAACTTTCTCAATAGGACTTCTTATTAGAGCATGCTGCAGTCATTTGTCACAGACATATCCAAGGACAACTTTGATGATCTCTACTTGCAATTGCCATCCCTTGTGCTTCTTATTTGGAGATTTACATGACTATAATACTGTGTGGGATAGTGCAAACACTAAAATTATGGGAAGAATCATGGAGTACACTTGACAACAGCAATTTCTCCCCCACCTCCCTGAACACAAGAAGTAACCTCATTCCACATGCCTATTCACTCCTGTTGCCTTAACAGTCCATTCTCCATCACTCTTTGTCCTGTTTAAGTGAGAAGTAGAAATAACATCCACAACAGTGATCATTTTTCTGTGATTTACACTGTTTTTACATGGACAACCATGTATTCCATCATGGATATCATAATGAAAAATAAGTCACGATCTAACATATTTTCATCCTTTGTAGAATTTGATTCTATAACAGTTAACTCCTCTCCTATCTGTGAAGCAGTGTGTCACATTACAGAGTGTATAATACAAGGCTGTCACCACTGCAGTACCTAAAACATCATGTTAGTTTGCACCTTTCTTCAAACATAGTGGAACACAGAATGTTCAGCAGCCAATAAATCATAAAACAAAGTTTGAGATATCTTCCACAGATACTCCACCACAGAAACTTAATTACTTTCAAATATGCTAGAGCATAATACATCGATCACAAGAGTCAAAACTAATCCTGAATCCAGTGTACATCTTCTGTGACCAGATCAGACAAAATCCAGACAATGAAGGGCAGATATAAAACCTACCACTTTGATCTTGAAACCTATTGGATGCACAGTTACTGAACCAAGAGCAATACTTTTGGGCAGAGCTCTGCAAAAACATCTGCAATATTTGTTTATTCCCTTGAATTCCTGTTTCCCTAAAAAAACAAAGCACTATGACATTTTTGTTGTGTATTTGGTCACTTAAACATTAACACTTAAGCTTTTTCTTGGTTTTATTCATTGACCTGTTTTATTCACGGAATGTTGTATTTGTAAATGATATGCATGAATTGTCTACAAGTTTCACCAGCTATTCTCTCTGGCTTCTTCAGGACAAGTATAATGATACAAACTAACATTTGCTAGTAAAAAAGAAGAATGGAGCAACACAGTCAAATAAATTAAAACTGACGTGTAACATCATAAGCATGGAACGTGGTGTCAGTCATTGTTTATTGAGTGCGTTATATAGTTTTTAGCGAAATGAAATTCTTGTAAGCTGAGTGAACTTAGGCTTTTCCAGTTGTCTTTCAGAATCATTCCTTGATTTCTGTTTAGATTTTCTCCAGAGTGGAGTACAACCGCATCTTCTTTGAAGTTTCTACATCGAAAATCTTCTTCTGTATAAGTCATGGAGCTGTTATCCCAATCAATAGTATGGTTAGAGATCGAGAAGTGATGGGCTAATCCTGAAGTATCTGTTCTGTTGTTGTTCATGTCCCCTATATGTTCTTTTTTTCGAATTTCCAATCTTCTTGATGTTTGCCCTATGTAATTTAATCCATAGGAACATGGGATGTTGTATACACCGGCGTATTTGAAGAAGGCATTAATGTCCTTTGGAGATCTTAAAATGTGGTGTATTGTCTTGACAGGCTTGAAAGCAACTCTGACGTTGAAAGACTTAAGGAGTTTGGCTATTTTTGTTGACATTGAGCCTGCATAAGGGATGATGATGATGTATATTGCACGACAGGAGGTTGCTGCTGTGGAGGGTTTCTATGAAGAATCTTTTTGATTATATTTCTTGGGTGACCGCTATTCACCAAGGTTTGAGATATGAGAGTGAGTTCATCAAGGAGATGTTTTTCTTCTGAGATAATATTGGTCGCTCTATTTTTAAGCATATGTACATTCATGAGCAGTTGAATTAGAGATACCTGCCTAGTAGTGGGTAGCACCCTCTTTCACTTTGATGATGGCGGCAATGCGGCATGGCATGGACTCCACAAGGCACTGGAAGCATTGGAGAGCCAAACTGATCCATGACCGCTGCACGGCCTCCCACAATCACGGAGATTGGTCGGAGCAGGGTCCAGGGCACATATATCTCTCTCGACAGCATCCCAGATGTGTCCAATAGGATTGAGATCAAGGGACCTCGGGGGGGGGGGGACAGCAGCCAAGCATCCTCATGTCCGTGGAGTGTTCATCCACCCACTCAGCCACAATTTGGGAGCGGTGGGCCGGTGAATTGTCTTGCTGTAGGTACCGGTCTCCTGCAGGGTGCTGTAGGTGCAGAAATGGGTACACGTGATCTGACAGCAGGTCCCTGTATCGTAAGGGACGATGGTAGATGTACCAGGGGACCCATTTCATCCCACATGAACAGTCCCCATACGAGGATACCACCACCGCCACCGGCCTGAACTATATCCTGCTGGCACGAGGGATCCATCGCTTCACGTGCTTGGTGATGTACTTACCCTGCCATCGACATGTACCTCGATTCATCAGTCCAGGCGACCTTTTTCCATGCGTCAAGGATCCAATGCCGGTGTTCCTGCTCCCATGCTAATTGTTGTGCCTTGTGACTTGCACTGAGAAGAGGTACCCTAGTCGGGCAGTGGCTTCTGTACCCCATAGCGAGGAGATGGTTCTGGATGGTGTAGCTGCTCACACGTCGTTGTTGTCCGGCATTGAATTGGTGAGTGATCTGCGGCACTGTGGCCCATTTATCCGCTGTTACCATCCGAGCTAGCCGACGGCATCCCCTGTCATTGACACGTTGTACACCACAGCAGTTTTCCCTGGCGGCTGTTGTTTTACCCGATTCCATGTACTCACAGTACACTCTTGACACAGTGGCCCGTAAAAAGCCCATACCTGCATGACTTCAGAGATGGAGTGTCCCATAAGTCTGGCTCCGACTATTTGGCCGCGATCTAATTCACTGAGATCTCGAGTCTTCCCCATTCTGTGCTCGACTATTACTCATATGGTCAGTACAATGTCTGATGACATCCCCATCATGCGCCACGTGGCACTATTCCACTCGCCGGTGTGACCACAGCACAGCACCATTTCACCAACACAGCAGGTATCTCTAATTCAACTGCTCATAAGTGTATTATGCTGAGAATCTACCAGCTCACAATCTATTAAAAACCAACAGACACTGAATCGTTACCTGCACTTCATATCATCTCACCATATTGCACAAAGACAGCATAATCATCCTCCTTTTAGTTCCTCATATACCTTTTTCTCACAGAGGTCCTCACACTGCTGACAACCACCCAGGTAATCACCTCATGATCACTCTCACCAATTGGTGGGTGATTTGACACCTCATTTATAATTACATCCTCTGATGAGATGAAGGAACCAAAACTCTCATTTTGATGACCAGACACCTATCTTTTCAATTTGCAAACTATTCAGTGGACCAGTATTTTTTATTGCATTGGGAAAATCTATATACCACCAATCATACATCCCTTTGAGTCTGTATATTAAAGAACTATTATAAGCTCTAGACAATATGGTAGACAGTGTGGCATTCTTGTCTCAAAACCTTTCCACACCTGCATGTAGTTCTCTTTGCACAGCTTTATAGAAACATTCCATTCCTCCCTCTGTCTACCAGCAGTTGTTTCAAATATAAAGAGCAGATATTCTGATTTTCTGATGATTTACATAAATAGTTCAAAATCGGTCTCTATCGAGGATCTGCTGCTGCTCTCTTCTCTGATTGTATAGTATCTAATTAGATTCCACTGGATTATAGCAGCTGTACTGCTGAGCAGCATGCCATAGAGCTTGCATCACACTAAATAAAATTGAAAAAAAAAAAAAATGCTACCAAATGCATCGTCTTCATAGTGACATTAAGTTCACTACAGGCAATTGTACATATTCAGTGTTCTCTTAATCCACTCTCTGATAAATCACTTAAGGAAGTCTGTCTGGATGTTTGCTTTTGTAGAATCCCAAACTGCAGATCAACTAGGTCAGCTTTTCCCTTGTACTGATTACAGGTCATCCAACAAAAACTATTATCCTGGTGGCAAGTATCTTGGAATAGAGAGAGAGAGATTAAGCCTTAAATCAAAATTGGGGCAGTTCTGTTTTTTCACAAGGATCATAGAGAAGTTGTTTTTGCTTGGCTCCACATAAATCATGTACACTCATGTAACATTCAATCTTATACAAGGATGTGTGGATAAATTTTAACTGTTTATCATATTTGAGATGACTGTTCTCATTTTTTAAATGAAATCCACAATTATCTTACCACTTTTAGCACTCATCTGCTGAACCATATGTGTATACTCAGGCAGTGGGAACTGCTTCCCTAGTACATTAGTGCTAATACCACAAATAGGCTAAGAGTTAGATGTGTGGAAATGCTGTGTGACAGACCAAACATGGAACTTTATTCCAGTCACTTCAGGTCTTCAATGTTTTCATTGAGGTATTCGGCTTAACCCCTCCCCCTCCTTACTTTATACTTCACACAATGTAGTTGATTTATTAAGGAGTATAACATTAGTTGCATAAAGTAAAGAGCTGAGTTGAATATCTTCAATTGTGATATGAGGTTTAATACCACTTTAATTTATAATATGATCAATAGATGATGATGAATGGCAATATATACAGTGTGTACCTTGGAGTTACACCTGATTTTACATCAAACCATCTTCTTTTATCTCATCTTTGTTATTATATAATACTGCATGTCATGATAGTATTGTTGCTTTATAATCATGAACTCTTACAGCACTTGCCTTGATGTTATATTTTAATCCTTGATTTCGATGTGTCATAATTACAACATTGCTAAGTTGTGTTTTCATTACATTCATTAATATTTCTTCACTATTTTGGCAAAGGTGCAAAGTTTTTTTCATGATTACTGCATCTTATGAAGACATTTCTACAAGATCAAGAAATGTTTGTGAAATAATTGTTAGATTTTCTTTCAGTTCACTTCACTTCACTTGAGCTGACACAGTTTTCCCCCCCCAGAAACTTACATTTTTTATTCTGCAGAATATGCTACTGTACAAAAAACATGATTAATAGAAATTACTGACCTCATAACATCAGTAGCTTCAGTCACAATTACAAGCAAACGAGAAATAACTAAATTTATAATAAATGTTAAAAGATAAATTTATTGAGTATGAAAACAAATATCATATTGGTTGATTTTAAAAATCAAATTAAAAACTGTTTTGGTGCACTTAATATTTAATCAACAATTCTTATGATTTCTGATATTTAGGAAAGTTAACAGAGTTCCAGCAGCTCGGGTGATACGAAAAACTCTCAAGAGACCCTATTTTATCCCAGCAAACAGTGAAGTATCTTTACGGAGATTTGTATATATTGATGGACCTGAATCACCACAATATATGTTGGTGAGTTTTCTGTAATAAATTATATTGCACTTTACTTTTAAGATGCTGATAATTCAGCTTTTCAGCATATAAGAACTATATGCTTATTTAATACATAAAATGCAGCGCAAAGATATATTCATTTAAAGTTTGTTTATATTAATTTATATTAATTTAGTATATAATATATAATTAGTATACTAAATTAGTATATAATTTAGTATAGTATATACAAATTATATTAATTTAGTTTATATAATAATATTATATATTTGATATATTTTTTATCCTAAAATAATACAACAAAAAATTGCAGAAAACTGCAAAAATATATCCATCCCCCCAAAAATAAATATATATATATATATATATATATATCCTTCAAACAACTAACAAACATATATTCCCAAAAAAAACAACAAAAATATATCTCCCTCCAAAAAAAAAAAAATAAAATTCATGTAAAACACACATGTACACTTCCACATCATCTTTACCAGCATCTGGAGTTTCGTTACTAACATCAGTGATTTCTTAAATCTCTGAACTTTAATTGGCATCTTCGTAAACTAGAAGTCACTTCAACTCTACACATTACATTGTGCATCCATGTTGCCTTTCATGTGAAGGACGAAATGTGGTTTTGTGAAGTCTGATATCGCCTGACAAAAGTTATCCGACTGAATAGCTTTTCATATGAGACATTCCTCCTTAGAGAAATTTCAACATCTATAATTCATATTGACTCCCCATCTCTAACTTCATAAACCAAGCTGGAAGAGATCATTTACTGTCAGTATAATGATCTAACACAACTCATTCAGTGCTATCAGAATACTAGATAATAATCATCATTCTTCCAGCACACTAGATAGCTCTCTCTTCTGGGTAACTCTGACCATAATGTTGTCCATGTTTCTTTTTCTACAGATCGTCTTTCTGCCAGTCATTTTTAGCCTCATGTCACATGGCACTACAGTGGTACTAATTGAGATGTCCTTTAGGATTTCTATGTTCTCTATTTCATGGTCTGATTATTGTTTCTGCTCTCCTAATCCAAACACTTGCTTTTATCAAATAACTGACATTATTTTTGCTGGGATGAGTGCCTTTATTCTCCACTCAATCCCCTCCCTCCCCAACCCATAGCTAAACCTTAGTTTTCCAACAAACATTCAAAAAGTCGAAATTAAAAATACAGCATACATTCAGTTGCCAAGTAAAAAAAACCCAGATTCTCATCAACATCCATGCCTCCTCCTTAAATGGAAGGAGGCATGGATGTCGGGAAAAACTTTTGTGTGCATTGAGTGATGGTAGGTTGTTGTTGTGGGGGTTTCTATGAAGAATCTCGTTGATTAAATTCCTTGGATAGCCATTTTTTATTTATGTCTCTGATATATGAGTAATTTCATCATAGAGTTCTTTTTAATTAATTCTTATTAATTAAATTTGATTAACTTTTCATCAAAAAATACAATTCACTTTGGAACTGGAAACAGATAATCAACTACCAATTTTGGATACCCTAATCAAGAAACTAGCAGATAGACATATCAAACTAATAATCTACTGTAAACCAACACACACTGAACCACCTTCATTTCAAATCAACTCACTATATTTCCCAGAAGCTCAGCATAATACATATGCTCAAAAATAGAGCCACAAACATCATCTCAGAAGAAAAAGAACTCTATGATGAAATTACTTATATATCAGAGGCATTAATAAAAAATGGCTATCCAAGGAATTTAATCAACAAGATTCTTCATAGAAACCCCCCACAACAACAACTTACCATCACTCAGTACAGTTCATCAATAGTTATTCCTTATGCAGGTACAGTGTCCAAAAAGATCGCAAAACTTTTTAAACCTTTCAACATCAGAGTTGCGTTCAAACCGGTCAAGACTGTCCATCATGTTTTAAGATCACCAAAAGACATTAATGCTTTTTTCAAACACGCTAGAGTGTACAATATCCCATGTGCTTAGTGGTCTAAACTATATAGGACAGACGTCGAGAAGCCATTGAAATCTGAAAAAAAAAAGAACATATAGGAGTTGTTAATAACAACATAACAAACAACTCAGGTCTAGTCCATCATTTCACGATTACTATCTATACCATACCATTGATTGGGATAGCAGCTCCATACCTTACTTAGAAGATTTCCATTGTAGAAATTTCAAGGAAGCTGTTGTAGTCCTCTGTTCTGGAGAAAATCTTAACAGAAACCAGGGAAAAATAATAGCTGACATGGAAAACCTTAATAAGATCACTCAGTCTGCCAGAATTTAATTTCACTCAAAACTACAGAATGTGCTCTCATAACAGTGACTAACACAATATGCTCCATGCATGTAATGTTACGCGTTCTGTTTTAATGTTTAATTTATACGATAGTGTTACTCCATTTTCTCTGTACTAGCCACTTTGAGTTTTTTTTCTCTCACCATTATAAACCCTGAAGAAGCCGGACAGCCCTGTCGGCGAACCTTATTGGTATTAGATGTTTATAAATCATGGTCAATTAAAGATCAATATATATTTCATTTTAATTATATGTGTGAATGACCAAATATAATCTAAACAAAGAATATAATTTCTTGGCAAGTTTAATTTATATATCTTACATAATTGTGTTGTGGTGTGCAATGGTCAACATAAATGTATGCAAATTGTGTATGGATTCAGATAATTCTAATATATATATATTTGCTATTGTGTTGGCATATTTGGTACATGTTGAATTAATTTTATACATACTGGAAAACTCATTCTTCAGACAAATACACACGTTAATTCACACGATATTCACAAGTTTAATTTATAATTTGCAAGTTTAATTTATATATCTTACATAATTGTGTTGTGGTGTGCAATGGTCAACATAAATGTATGCAAATTGTATATGGATTCAGATAATTCTAATATATATATATATATATATTTGTTATTGTGTTGGCATATTTGATACATGTTGAATTAATTTTATACATACTGGAAAACTCATTCTTCAAACAAATACACACATTAATTCACATGATATTCAGCAGCACATATTCCAATTTCTACTATAAAATGATTGTTTTTGCAAACTGGTCACTTGATGACTGGTTAACAGTTGGTTATTACTGCAATATGGCATTTCTATGGAATCACTGCAGGAGCCACTGTAAAGTGCATATCAACCATTTGCACTACACCATTTTATATGTATTTTTGTTATTAATTTCGTGTGTGCTCTCTGATTAGTTTGTCTGTTTCTTGCAGAGAGGAAAAACCTAATGTTCTAGATAAAAACTTGCTGCCTCTATATAAAGTCAGTTAACTCACCTTCAGTTGAAAAACCTATAAATGTTACAGTAAATAGACATCATCAACATATTGACCATAAAAAAGTAATGCCATGGGTGAAAGGGAAGGGTGGATGTGTGTGTGTGTGTGTGTTGTCTGTATCCCATAGTATACTAAATTCCAGATGCACCAAAAATAGTTTGGCCAGTCAGCCACTAATATTTTGGCCAATCGGGTATCCAAAGATTTGCATATAAATGTCATTTTTGAATTTGAAAAAAAAAGGTTTGAAATAAGGGCTAAAATATAATTAGCCCTTATTAAATACAGTAAAACAATACTGGAAAAAACTATACCTTGGACTACTCATCCTCCACATATTTGGGACAAGTGAAATCCATAAAGAAGGCTACCCAGTATATGGAATTAATTTTGTACAAAAGACACCACCACGTAACCTCTATCAAAATTTGTAGCAAAATTACTGAAACTGCTATCAGCCACATCAAAATCAAAAACACTGATGACCTGTTTTGCCATATATCACACTTATTTCTATCTCAAAATGACATTCTAACATCACTAAACATGACAGCTCTGTATACCAGTGTTAACGTCTTCAGCACAATGAACATTGTTCACACACTGCTTTTAGAAAATCCTTCTGTACGCCCATGCACTAAATTAACTTCTAATTGTATTTAGCCCCCTTAATGAATTAATAGTTTCTGCAAACTCTTTTCAACTTTAAAAATGGCATTTGTATCCAAACTTTTGGAACTCCCAACGGGCCAAAATATTGGTGGCCAATTGGCTTGAACTATTTTTGGCACATCTGGAATCTAGCATACTAAACCCTTGCCCTTCCCCCCATTGTTTTTTTTTTATGGTCAATATACAAATGTCTTTTTGGAGATGAAGCATGTTTAAAACCTTCCTACAAACCTCACTCAACGATTCCAGTAACTGACTTAAAATTTATCATAGAATCAGAATGTGACAAACCTATAAACTTCCTAAATTTAACTTTAATCAGATTCAGCAACTACTGTATATAGAAACAAAAATATTCCATAAACCCACACTCATTGGAAACTGCTTGCACTTCATCTCCTACCATCTGTACTCCATTTAAAAATTAGTCATTCTTTCACATTTTATCAATGCACATAAATTCTCAACCAATAATAAATCTTAATAATGAAATTAAAAAATTAACCCAGATTTTTCAAAACTGAGAATATCTAACACAGCTGATAAATTACAAGAACTTAGCAGCTAGGATTCTATTAACCACTCCACCCATCAAAGAAAATTTTCCTTCATATAAAATAATAAAATTACCCTATGTTCAGAATACATATCAGGCATATAACTACGAGGGTGATCTGAAAAGTTCTTGACCTCGATCATAGATGGCAACACTATTGGCAAGATTTTTTTTTCTGAGTTGGTACATCCGTCATAAGCATCCATGTGAAATTGCAAGTCATTCTATCAAATAGTTTGTTTTATACAGCTGTCTGAAGCAATGGATGAAATGGATAAAATTGAGTATCGTGCAGTTATAAAATTCTTTGTAAAAGAAGGTTTAATGCCAAAAGAAATTCATTCGAAGTTCATAAAGATTTATGCGCACTCTTCTCCTTCGTTTTTGACAAAGAAGAAATGGCTGCTGAGTTTAAAAGTAGTTGTACCAGCCTTGAAGATGATCCATGTGAAGGACGTCCAAAAAGTGTAACAACACCAGAAATCATTGATTAAATGCATGATATGGTATCGGATGACTGGTGAGTCAAAGTGCATGAAATTTCTATATGCATTTCAAAAGAACGTGTAGGATATATTTTGCATAAAGAATTGCAATTGAAAATGCTTTGCGCAATGGGTGCCATACTTGCTCACAGCAGATCAAAAACGCACTCGCATGAAAATCTCTGAATAGTGCTTGGAGCGTTTTAATAAGAATACAACTGATTTTGTGCATCGATTTACTACTATGGATGAGAACTGGATTCACCATTACACACCAGAATCTAAACAACAATCAAAACAGTGGACAGAAGCCAGTTGTTCAGCACCAAAGAAGACAAAGTCGGTTCCATCAGCAGGAAAGGTCATTGCATCGGAGTTTTGGGATGCTAAAGGCAATTATCTTGAAAAGGGTAAAACAATAATCGGGAATATTATTCTGATCTTTTAACCAGACTAGAAGAAAAAATTCGTGAGAAAAGACCCAGTTTGCAAAAGGAAAAAAACCATCTTTAATCAGTACAATGCACCTGCCCACAAAGGTGTTTTGGCAATGGGAAAATTAAGGGATATGCACTATGAATTGTTGGAACATCCACCCTATTTTCCAGATTTGGCTCCCTCTGACTTGTGTTTCTTCCCAAAACTAAAACTGTTCCTCTCTGGTCAGCATTTTTCTTCGAATCAAGAGGTGATTGCAGTTGTAGAGGGGTATTTTGCAGATCTTACTGAGAACCACTACAGCAACAGGATAATGGCACTGGAGCATCGCTGAAATAAATGTATTAGTTTTAAGGAAGATTCTGTTGAAAAATAAAAATAATTTTGAAATTATAAATTTGTTTTTTCGATTGTTAGGCAGAGAACTTTTCAGCCCATGTATTTTAAATGTATAGACTACAAGTTACAAGTTTGTGACTAGCAGTTGTTTGCTATTAGTCACAAACTGGCTACCTTTCTGAAACCCACCAAAATTCATAAAATTTCATCAACCAGATTGTAATGTCACCTATATAGGCTCAACCATTAGATGTTTATGGTCAAGACTGCAAGAACATTTTTGCAACTGTAATATCCAAGCACCTAAGCAATAGTAATAAAAATAAAAGTAATAAATACTAAAATAATAAAAAAAATATATTAATGGCAATACATAAATTGCAATCCATGCTTCCAAACAAAACCATATTCCCCAGCTTGAGAAAACCACCATCCTAGACTTGCAAAATAATAAAATCAAGTTGCAGATTTCAGGAACCATGCCTATAAGAGCTACAGCAACTTGATAAACATCAGTTGTCCCTATATGATTTCAGAGAATTAGAAGCTACACAGTATTAAAATTACTCCCCCCCCCCTCCAAGTTTCAGCCAGTAAAAAAAACAAACATGAAAAAAAGTGTTAGAGTTCACTTAAATGATTCCATGTAATCATTTAAGTGAATTCTAAGACTTTTTTTCACTTTTCATCTCTCATTTCTTTTCCTGAGTTGAACACTCTTTGTATATCTGATGACAATGCGATATGGAAACCACTCATATACTGTAATTGTTATTATTACTTGATACTTCCAAGGATTCATTGTGAGAGGGCACTCTACTTTACTGTACACAACTCACCATCTTCCCTACATACTATCATCAATGTCATCTACTGCCTGCTACCACCACTAACAGTATATTTTGTCTGTAAATTGCATGTGTTCTCATGCATTTTTATTTATCATTCTTTCTGAGGTTTTAAATTATTTCTCCACATTATTTATCCTTTTCTCATGTTTTTAATTAATTTTCCATGTATTTTTAACCTTTATATTTTAATCCTTTATAGTTTATCATGTTTAATTCATTTCTGACTTACTCCTATTATTATTTTACATCCATGCTACAGTGGAATTCAAACCTATAGCGTGTAGATCAGACACTATTCATTCATCAGCACAAGCCTGACTGTTCTAAATTGCATTCACAGTTTAGTCATCCCACATTTTTTTCTCTGGTGCTTTATGTATACACTTTTACTGTATCTATAGAGTCATGCATTTGTTTATGGTTAAGTTATCCACAAAATGAATATCATTTTGTGGATAATTTTCAGTTTTCTACTGCCAAAATATATCTTTATATAAATTAAGTCTAAAGTATTAGCTTTTGGAGTTTAAAAAGTAAAAAGTTTTTCTGTTATCATCATCAGGATATTTTTTTTATGTGCACATAATGCTCAAATGAAACACAGTTTTCTTATAAAATGTTTCTGTATACTGAATTTCAGCCAGAGTAGACCTTGAAGATGTGTAGAGGCATAAAGGTAGCATATAACTACAACAACTGTAACACTTATGAAGTTTCATTGAAATGAGGTAGTAAGGTTCTGTTCAGTTTCAGATGTGTGCTGTGAAAGTAATGCTGCGATCTCATCAAATGGATGAGGAAATAACATATGCCAAAAAATGGCAACTTTCATCATCCATTGTTTTTGTTTAAAATAAAGTGATTCATTATATGGCAGTCCTAGCATTCAAAAAATAGCTAAGTTATCATCAAATCACTGATATGCACCCCCAGAGGGTAAGGATATTTAATGATAGTACTACATGAAACTTCCTATTGACAAATTATTTTCATCCAAATTAATCTGTTATCTGCCAAGACTCCAGTGTTGTTCAGTTCTTATATTTCGGTTTTCTAAGTCACTTATTACTGTATCAATCAACTTAGAACTTGGTCTTTTTCTTGCCATCCTGGCAAAAAAAAAAAACACTTGTTATGCTTACCTTTTCTCTACTGTTCTGTTTAAGTAACCATACCACCATGGATTAGCTCTACTCACACATTCCTGAATGTTAACTGTGTCAAGTTCCTTCCTAATATCCTCATTTTTCACGTAGTTCTGATATTGATACCATCTGTTCAATCCCCCTAGTTTTTCTCAGAATTGGCTTGAACACTGTCTTGTATATAGCTAATTTAGTATTTTGAATATCGTATCAGCTTTGCTAATTCTGTTGTCTGTCTTCATGTATCACTTGATATAATGTCCCATTTACACCACACTATTTTGATCAGCTTTTCTCTTGGCATCTTGTCATATGTCTTTTCCAGATCTACAAAACTCAAATACAAATCCTTGTTTTTGTCTTCAACTGAAAATCTAATGAATAAATATTTATTTAAGCTTTTGCATTATCATCATCAAATGATAAAAATCATCTAAGTAAAAGTCTGCAGTCAGAACTGAGAAAGAACAATGCATATAATACATTGTCTACTGACTAAACAGAAGAATAAAAATAATATATATATATATATATATATATATATATAATTATGTTTAAAAGATGTGTGAATATGAATACAAATAGTTATTCTATACTTGTTTGAAATTTCTACTAACTAAACCATAGATTTCTTTCCAAGACTTTCAAGATGTTTCAAAAAAAAAAAAAAGCAGTTGGAAAATTCAACTTTAACATAATAAATTTATATAAGCACAGTAAATAAATTTATAACAAATGTATATGAAATAGAAATGTAAAGAATTCAAATTGTATAATTCCTTTTGTTATATTAAAATATTCTTCTGTGATAAAGCCTCTTTTAGAATTCACAAATGTAT
Organism: Typopeltis vanoorti; assembly: GCF_054136105.1. Classification (NCBI taxonomy): domain Eukaryota; kingdom Metazoa; phylum Arthropoda; class Arachnida; order Uropygi; family Thelyphonidae; genus Typopeltis; species Typopeltis vanoorti. The sequence goes on along the minus strand of NC_143573.1, from coordinate 63,420,105 downwards.
GGCTAGCACAAGGACAGGGTATTCGATTGATTGTACTGGATCCTTCTGAAGCATGCCGACATAACTGTTCTTCTCTGTCAGTTCTTCTCATGCCAAAGCATGTATGTAAGTAGATAATTTGTCTGTAGATTATTTCAATTGAACTTTAATTTATTATTGAAATTTATGAAATTTTTCACTGCATTTAAATGAAGTATCTTCTTATGGTGTCATCTTCTATCAAAGGTCGGCGATTATCTTGGTGAACAAATTACTTTCTTGCATTTATCTAAGCAGTTGTACGTTGCTCTTTCCTGTCCACCTCTTAATGTTGTCAAACCAAGATATTCTTTTTCTTCCTCTAGCTCTTTTGCATTAATTCTTCCTACTAAAATGGTTTGTAGAAGCTGGTATTTGCTGTTTCTCATGATGTGGCCAAGATATGATGTTTTTCGTTTCTTGATTTTTTGTATGAGATCTTTGGTTTTGCCAGCAGATTTTAAGACATCTTCATGGTTATTTTTTCTGTCCATGATATCTTTAGCATTCATCTATATAGCCACATCTCAAGGGCTTCAATTTTCTTGATCGTTGCTGCCTTCATTGTCCATATCTCAACTCCATAGAACAAAATGAATCAGATGTAACATTTCAGCATTCTGCATCTGACTTCTGTGTTTAGATCTTTATTGCAGAATAATGTTCTCATTTTCATGAAAGACTGTCATGCAACTTCAATCCTTGTCTCTATATCTATTTCAAGATCCCACCTTTCATTAAGCCTGGATGTTAAACACCAAGATGTTTATGCCTTGACACTTAATTGACAGTTTTCCCATTGAGTATTAGTTTTTTCATTGATGAAGTTGGATGTTTGCTGTTGACCATGTATTTCGTCTTGTTGATGTTTATCTTTATTCCCATTCTTTGGCTTTCTATGTATACTCTGTCAATGAGGGTTTTGGCGATCAGTGATGTTATCTGTAATTAGCACTGGGTCATCTGCATATCATAGTTGTTGGCAATCTTTCCGTTTATTGTGATTCCCTCTGGACATTTTTCCAATGCCTTTTTAAAGATTACCTCTGAGTGTATGTTGAATAAGAGTGGTGAGAGCACACACACCCTTGTCTCACTCCTCTTTTGATGTTAATATCACTGGTGGTAATGTTGTCTAATTGAATGGTAGCTGATGGATTCCAATACAGATTTCTTATTGGTCTCATGTCTTTTTTGTTAGCTCCATTTGTTGAAGGACTTCTATTAAGTTAGTGTGTCTGACCTTGTTGAAAGCTTTTTCAAAATCTATGGAACACATAAAAACAGTTTTCTGTTTTTCTATGCATTTTTGTATCAGTATTTGGGCACAGAAAAGTGCCTCTCTAGTACAAAAACCATTCCAAAAGCCAAACTGCATTTCACTCAGAGTTTCTTCACTTTTTTTATAGATGCTATTCTGAATTACTTTCAAAAATATTTTTAATGCTTAGCCCATTAGACTAATAAGTTGGAAGTCATAAAAAGATATAACAATTGCAAACACCTGGTTCAAACTTCCACCTAGAAGACTGTACATGTGGAAATCACATCAAGATAGCTGTCATAACATTGTCAGAAATCGAATTTGACTGCATACTGATAAATAAAAGATTCCATGGTAGTATAAAGATGCAAAGACTTATCCTGGAGCAGATATCTCATCGGATCACAATCCCATAGTTGCAGAAATACATCTTAGATTAAAATCTACCAAAAAAATCACAAAATAAAAAAAAAATGATGTAGAAAAACTAAAAGACACAAAGATAAATAAAAGAGCCAAGACACAACTTAACCTGCAATTACAACAGATTATCATGGAAGAAAGTTAAAGAGTATAATCTCTTTGGAACAGCCTAAAGAATGCCATCATAACAACAGGTATTGAAGAAGTAGGTTATGTGAATAATGTAAAACAACAGGAATGGATGACAAATGAGATTCTTTCTTATTGATACATGAAGGTACAAAAACAAAGACTTAGCCAAATATATGGAAACACATAACATCATCAAGAAGAAAATAAAAGAAGCAAAGGAAAATTGAATGAAAAATTTATGTACTGAGATTGAACTTTAGAAGAAATATGACTATTTCAATCTGTATAAGAAAGTCAACGAAATTTCCGGAAAATTCAGAAAAAAACAAGTAGTGTTCTAAGAGACGAAAGTGGAAAAATAGTTCTAGAAGAAGAGAATAAAGTTCAGATTTGGATAAAATATATAACAGAACTCTTCAATGATACTAGTCAGAAGCCTATAAATATAAACGATAGCATTCAAGGAACAGCAATTCTGAAATGTAAAATAGAGAATGCTGTAAGATCGTGTAAAACAGGAGAAACCAGCGGACCAGATGGTGTGTAAACAGAATTTTTAAAATTAATAGAACCAGATAACATCAAACTTCTTCAAAAACTTCATTAAAATATATGAAAGTGGCAAATTTCCAGCAGATTTGCTCAAATCTACATTTATTGCTATCCGAAAGAAAGCAAAATCTTGTGGCGACTTCTGACTTATTCGTCTAAATCAGGGGTCACCAAACTTCTTTGACCGTCGACCCCTTCAAGAGTTTCTTGATGTTTTATCGATCCCCTCTGGTTTATTATTACGTAATTATAATAGGACAAGCGAAAAATACGCTTATGTTAGTTTTTAGATTGTTTATTTTATAGTTACAGTGTTTATTGTATGTATAATATAGTATATATTATTATATTACTATTACTACTACTATCACTAGTAATATCACTGGTATTACTAGTGATATTAATAAACTACTGGTATTGATATCACTGGTATTACTACCAGCCCTTCTCACTTCTTTAACATAGAGAAGTTTAGTTTGTGAATGAATAACGATTGAATTATAATATGTATGGTCATGAATTTTAGAACATTAACGCTCACTTTTATGTCGATGGCAAAAATGAGACTGGGATCGAATATGTGTAAGTATAAGTAAATAAGCAACTGCGCACATGTTGCCATCTCGCTCCTGCCACGCTGGCCGGGCAGTAACCACAACATCTGTTTATTGGTAAATACGTCATTTTGGCCTACTTCATTGGCCTCCGTAACTATTTTCATGACCTTGCTCCATCTTACAGGTCTTATTCATGTCACTGTTCCTACGATTCACTCTTAATTGCGTTGTCATTCAGGATGGAGGTAATCCAAGTTTACCGAATTAAATATTACCCATACAATGATGTCTTATATTTTTCTATCGACCCCTGAGCCCAAATCGACCCCTAACAATGTTATATTGACCCCTGGGGGTCGATGTCGACCACTTTGGCGACCACTAGTCTAAATGAAGTGTACCATTATAATTTCTTGACTTATGCCTTCAAGTAATGTGCAAGATACTAGGATACTATTAAAGTTAACCTTACTAGCTTCCTCTCAACACTTTTTCCCTAATTAAACACTTTTTACCTAAAAAAAAAATTGTTAAAACTAGTGACATTGTTTTCTGATATGTCTTACATTTAGTTCAGATTTAGATATTTAGTAAATATGTAAAGTATGGTCAGAGTGTGACATTTGGCACAAATGCATATGAGAATATGTTAAAAGTTTTTTCACTTGGTTATAATATAAATTAAAGTTGTTGAGAAATTATATTCTTGTTTGATCCTTTATCCCATAAACAAAGTTTGCACCCGAAGTATCTTCGTGACTGAGCTACTTTTATATAGAGGCTAATGATTTCAGATCAGTTGCCTTAGTATCCCATATTGCAAAGCATCTTCCCCTTATAGTCATGTATAATGCTGTGCAATATGGGAAGGGCTACTACCCAGACCAGGTTTTGCCTTTTATGGAGGTCTCATCAGTGGGAGAAAGTCCCAAAACAGATACCATGGTTGAATAAATGCAGAAGTCATATATTTACCATATACAAGTAGCCCAGTCACGAAGATGGGCTCTTCTTCTGGGCTCCCACTAAAGAGACCTCAATAAAGGTCAAAACTGTTCTGGGTAGTGATCCTTCCTGCAATGCATAGCATTATACACCTCCAAAACAGGTGTGCTTTGCATTATGGGATACTAAGGGAATTGATGTGAAGTCATTAGTCTCTCTATACGAGTAGCTTAGTCGTGAAGATACTTCACATGCAAACTTTGTTTGCTTATATTTGGATAAAAGATTAAACAAGAATATAATTTCTTTGCAACTTTAAGTATATGGGAACAGTGGCATTTCAGAAATCTTTATATAAAGAGGGAATAGAGATATTTGTAACCGAGGAAGGATGAATTTATAGGATGTCTACTTTTAAGAGATATCAAATTATCTTACGTTCTTTTTGTTTTTAAATTTTTAGTGACAGCTGGTTTTGAATAAATAAATAAATGGAAAGGAAAGGATAACTTGTAATTTTATTTTATATGTAAACATTTCCTAAATGTATAACGAAAATGCATTATTTTTTGCCATCAGAAATTTCTTTACAAATGTTACATAAAGAGAAATATTTATATAGTTATGAGTCTGTTGCAAACTGTTTAATTGCAATATTTATATGTAAAGAGGACTCATCTCTAATTTTTTTTTTTTAATTTCTGAACTTAAGAAAAGAAAATATTGAAGTTTCCAATGATGTTTTCATGCCATTAAAGAACTGTAATCTTGTTTACAATAAGCAATTTGTTTTGCTTTCATCTCATTGCCATGTTTACTTGCTGCTTGCTTGAAGAAGTGGAATTAAGAGAATAACAGAACAGCTGTTACAATGATTAGAACAGAGAATACAAGATGTCTGAAAAGTTGGAAGTTTAGGGGAGAAATAGAATTTAAAGGAATTCTTAAGCCAAAAAGGTGGGAAAAAGCTCCCTAACAATTACCTTTTGGAAAGAAAAGAAATAGTGCAACTATGTTACATAGACCAGTTTTTTTTTGGGGGGGGGGAGAGTATTTAGCTGACTATCCAAACCAGCTGTTTCTGATTATAGTTTCCTTTTGAACTGTTCACAATAAAATTAACTATGCATTTCATTGGGAGCATATATACCCATACTTTTTTTTTTATAGTCAAGAAGGCAAATATCAAAATTTTAAAATTTCTTTGTTTCATAGTATACAGAAAAATAAGGGAATTCCCATATTGGCAAATAAGGTCAAGATTAGTGTATCAGGTAAAGATGAGCATTTTGTCTTAAGCTGATTATGCCATGAAAGGCTCTATCTAATTTCACCATCATTTACTTTAATATAATTATTCACAAGTGACATAGTCTTGCACTAACCCTTGTAAAACAATATCCTTTAGATCTTTACTATGCAGGAAATGTGGAATCAGTTCCAAAATATACAAGTATCTATAACTGAAAGTACCTCCTCTTCTGAATCAACTCAGTAAAAAAATAAATGTGCAATCTAGATAAATCTCTTAAGTGCACAAAGATTAAAAAAAGTTAAATTTGGTGTCTTTACTCTGTAATCCTATGCCAGTTTTGTAAAAATTAATATCTAGTCTACAGAACCTGTAATATCTAGGTAAGAAAAGTAATTAAAATTTCAAGAAATTAAAAAAAAATTAGAAAACTCCCCTGCCCCTCACCAGTAAACAAAATATTAATTTCACTCAATACACCATAAAAATGATGTAAAACTAAATAAAATCTAATTAAATAAATAATACAGAAATAAACTATATTTTTAAAAAATTATTTTGCATTTGTTTTTAATACAAGTGTGTTTAATTTCAATATCAGCCTTATAATTGACATAGTGAAGAATAAGTTTGTGAAATCAAATATGATACTATAAAGTGTTTTCTAGCTAAGAATTTTCCTGCAACGAATGAAGCACATCTATTAAAAAAATACATAAACAAATAAATAAAGTAATCCTTTCATAGACAACTCTGATTTCTGCTCCTGTGTACATTCATGTAATCAAAGATTGGACATTTTTATTTATTTATTTACTTATTTATTTATTTATTTTGAAAGTGGAGAAAAAGTTTCTGTTTTTATGACACATTTTCTTCATTACTGCAAAACTAGCACACATCCCTCTCCCATTCACATTATGTACTTTATGAATGAGCTATAGTCTATTAGATAAATTTGTTTTGACAATTATATTATTTATTTATATATAAAATGTACATAATTACTGTATTGTTTTAGTGTATAATAATGGACAAAATCACATCAGGTTTCTGCTTCTGTTTGTATAATAAGATAATCTTATTATAATATAATGTTATTCTTCCATATAAATTATCCTTCTTTTGAAATTGAATGTTTTTAAAAAAAATCTTTTTGCAAGTTTCTTCTGTATTTCATTTAGTTTTCATGTGTATTATATCATTTTAATACACATGAAAACTTATATGTACAACTTATATTACTTTTATTGAAACTTATATGTAAAGATACTACATTCACTTTTTCTTTTTCTTTTTTTTTTCTTTTTAAGTATATTATAATTGGCAGTTCTGGCATCCAAGATCACTCCCTGCAAGACTCTCTGATGAGCTAAGCATTACATTTATGGGTTCCTTTTATTGAAAATTAGGAAATAACTTGTCAAGTTTATATAATAATGTATTTTTTTAAGATATTAAGTGTATAATAAATGATACAGCTTTTTGCATTTGTTAAACCATTTCTGTGTAGATGTTGTTTTTTTTATTTTCCCTGTTTATTCGGAACATGGATGAAAGTACAAGGCATTTTTTTTTGTTACATTAGTATTAATATAAGAAAGGAATTGTCTCATTGAAACAAAGTACCAAAAAGATCCAGCTAAAGTCTCCATAGCATCAATGTGATGTCAAGAAAAAAATTACTATAAATACAAACCTTTCACTATAAAAACAGTTGTTTTTTTTTCACTAGATCACTGTGGTGAGAATTGACTAATGTGCAAGAACTTCACATAAAATACAGGGTGGCCATAAATTAACTTTCCCTCTTTGGAGGTATCTGTAGCTAAAACTAATACACAGAATGAGACCACATTTTATATTGAGACTTTTGAAGGCATGGGGAGATGAATTCTGCGAAAAAAAGATTTAGTACCAAAAAGTCGCCGATAGGGGAAATTTTGACGTCGGTGGAGCTGTCAGATATTTGCAGTAAATGCAGGTAAAAAGGATTATGCAAATTTTACTGTGCGTATATGACAACAGCACCACCAATTCCACTTAAAAAGGGATTGCCAACATTTAGGCAGTTATTCGAATGACTAACGAATTGTGCTCAATATGCATCCTACCTTGCCTCAGCATGCTTTACTCAGTTGTTTTACCTTAAACAGTGCAATGCCATAGCGGCGCTTCTGGAATTTAGAAGGTTTCATAACCTGCATACAGGTCCTATGTCAGCTGTAGCCCTGAGAGCTATGATTAAGAAATTTGAATTTATTATCATTGTAATGTGCCACATATCCAGCTGGAATGAGTGATGCAGGTGTCGCTCACACCGTTGAAATGTTGTTATTCCATTTTATCTGCCTTTAATGTAATTATCTGCTTGTTTTCGGCTTTGCCAGTGCCAAAATTTCCCCTATTGGCGACTTTTGGTACTAATTTTTTTATTTATTTTTTTCGTGGAAATCATCTCCCCATGCCATCAGAAGTCTCAATATAAAATTTGGTCTCATTCCATTTATTGGTTTTAGCTACATGCCTCCAAAGAGGGGAACTTATTTTATAACTACCCTGTATTTAAAAATGACTTAAGAAAATAGGTTTCTGTTCAGAAAACATGCATGTTTAAGAAAGATCAGAATGCTGCTGTATTGCACATGTATTCCAGTGAGCTGGCGTTACTATGATATGTGCAAGACATTGCTCTCATGCAATGAATTTAGGTTGTGATCAGCTGGATTGCTTAGAAGTTATCTATGGATAACTATAATTTAAGGGATGAAGATGTCTTAAACAATGCAAAACTGAGGCATATATAGGTATACTGATGGGGTATTTCAATAGAATATATAGAGAGGTATTTCAATAGAATAATTCATGAATAGCTGAAGTATGGCTACTTTTTCCCCCCCTCATAATTAGTAGAATACATTAACAGTATTATGTTCTTTAATCTCTGGCAATGTGATATTATTTTTGATTTTTTTTTTTTTTTTTTTTTTTTGAAGTTCAAAAGAAATTTATCTATATCTATCTATTATCTCTCTCTCTCTCTCTCTCTCTCTATATATATATATATATAAGAAAAAAAAATGCTGTGTTTGAAATCTTGTTAAGGGTTAATGACAAGTGTTACTTCATCCAGAACTGTGAAGCAGTTGTATTTAAATATAAAACTTCCTGTAAAAGTCTGTATGTGATGTATTTATAATATACTAATAGTGTAATTCCTGTCATGCTGTTAATTAAGAATTCGTGTATAGAGGCTTAAGTGCTGTGAAGACATAATGTTGGAGGTTTAATGGATTTTTTACAACACTCAGAAAGGATTAAAAAGAATTTAATACTTCCTATATTTCGTCCTAGTCACTAGGACATCTACAGGGATTACAAAAATAACTAATGTAACATAACACAAATATCATACAATACTAAGCCCAACCACGTGGATGACACTAAAGTCCTATCTAGGTGGAGCGCCCTCTAAGGGCGGGTGTAGGTGGCCTGGAATATAAAGTAGGATCTCTGGTGATGAGTGTTTCCCAAATTTTCGGAAGCTTAATGCAACCGTATTTATTAAGATTTGGTTGATTTCTAAGAGCTGTTGCTGCTTCTAAGAATAGTCTCTCTTTCTTGAATCACAGCAAATTGTAAAAAATCCATTAAACCTCCAACATTATGTTAATTAAGAAGTTGCTAACAGCAACAATGATAGCTGTTAAGATTGTAGTGTAATATCTGTTCTGACAAGTCAACCTAAGTTTTGTAGTGCAGTTATTCACCTTTTTATAATATAATCTTTCCATATAAAATTTACTTGAAGAACAGGATAGCATCCCCCAGTACATACAGAGAAAGAAAAATATCAGTTATCATCCTTGCTAATGCATCTTTTGCTGACTGCAATCCAGATTTAAATATCCAGTGATAGGATTTTTTTTTTTTCTCTTATAAAGAAGGACATGCACTACATCTATGTTTTACCATAATTTTAGTTTTTCAGAATTAGAACTGCACAAAAGAAAAATTATTATATCTGCATTAAAGAGTAACTGAATTAAGTATTTTTTCTTTTATATAATTTTATTTTTGTGTAGTGATGCCAGGAAAATAAAATTACAGCTAAACACTTAGATATGATTCAGTGCTAGAGGGCTCTCATTGCATTAAGCAAAAAAAGACATTTAAAATCGTGTCTCGTAGTTGTTTACTCAGAGTCTCTGTTGCTCAGTCGATATAGACGAAGCCCTTTGGTCAGAAAGACCTGGGTTCAATTCCCTCCAAGACATGAGAAACCTTTTATCTGGTTTCTTTTCACTAAAGGTGAGTTAGCTGGGCTCATATGTAGGTAGAGGGTTTTTTCCACCTAGAAATTCAAGTTTTTCATCCCCCATAATAGGCAAACCAGTTCCATGAACACACGCATTGGCAGACATAGGATACACTGGGAGGCATAGGGCCAATCACGTTGTCCTCGAGACGGTCGCAGTTGTGAAGTCCACAGCTAAAGAACTTCAATGGTTTATGAAAAGCTTAAGACAAGTTGTTTACCCCTCTATTGCAGATTTATGACAGCACAGCAGCTGGAGGTTATCCAGAACCTTTATGAATTTAGTTACTAGACATGATTCTGGCTGATAAGCTTTTCAGTTGTCGTAATGAAGTGAATTATTCTGAGTCCAGTTAGTTTCATAATAAAAAATATAAAAATTTTATTTCTCTATTCTGCATAATTTTATGAGAATTGAACTCCAATTTATAGCTCAGGTCAGCATAGGATTCCAGCACTGAATCTTCATACTCCATGGAGATGCCTGTATGAATAATTACTTTTATCTGATTGTGAATGGAAACTGTCCTGGTAGTTTCCATTCACTTGGATGAACTATGCCACATTTGTCAAAAATATGGAACTTTGTTATATTTATAAAGGATTCTATAAATACCAAAAATGGATGTGAATTACTAGGACAAATAAAAGAAGCAAATTGTGTAAATGGTTTGAGAGCAGTTTTAAAATGATCTCTATTAACTAATTAATAGTATAGACTCTCAATACCATGATAAAATGATCTTATTGAAACAAACAAATATTTCTTTAAGGATTCTTGTCTGGCTAGAGGTTCCAGAATAATTTATGGATGGATAAACAAAACTCTTATAAGTGTATCTGCATTTTGTGAAACACTTCTAACAATGAACTAAGAATCAAGTAATTGTGGTAACATATCAGATTGTAAGGCAAGAGTGCACCCTATCTCCACTGTCATTCATCATCTATATATGGATCATATTGTAAAGGAAATTTAAAATATTCTATAGCTATTGGCTGAAAGATATCTCAAAATGACTGTCAACCATTTTTTGATAAATTAACACAACTAAAACTCCTTATGGTTCAAGAAATACTTCACTGTTGTTGCTGACTTCAAAAATAGTCTCTCAACCTTGTAACACTGCATGGGTATTATGTGGCTGTAATTTTTCCCTCCATTTGGCTTTTCCTGGACCACACATGAACTTGAGTGACTTGAGAAGCATTTTACAAGTAATACAGCAGAGAAGTTCAAGAATAAAACAGGAGTAAATTCAGTTATATTGAATTTACTCCTGACAGTATTTTATTTATACTGACAGTATTGTCATCAGTTTTTCCATCAATTTCAAAATTTTAAATGTCATCTTTATGTCTATGAAAGATTAATGGATTTTAATATCCTGACCTTTCAATAGTTTTATGACACCGAACTGAAGCAATCTAATCTTCTTCACTTATCAACATGGGATTGCTATTAAAAAAAACGTTTAATTTTCTTGAAACATAAAGCTCTGGAATGACTTAAAGAGATTATATTGATCAAGTGCATATAATAAACAACCATATTATATCAACTAGTTTCATCAACTAAGGCTGTTGGCATCTTCAGGGTACATAACTGATGTAAGACACTAAAAAGTAAAAAACTGTTACAAACTATAATCAACCGATTCCAATTATATTAGACAAAGAACAGAGTGCGTACAATACATACATACAGCATGCATGATCTCACTTGTTATTTAGGAACGTTCTGTAGTTGTCACTGTAATTCAGTTCTGGTGAGTTGAGAGATTTAATAAGGGTCTTCCAGATCACGGGCAAGATTAGTCCTTGGTTCCTGTTAAGGTTTTGTATACAGCAGGCAACTGCTGTGGCCTCTTTAAAAATTCTGGAGTGGAAGTCTTCCTCTGTGTAAGGAATTGTGCTTCTATCCCACTCTATGATATGGTTCGTTCTTGAGAAATGGAAAGCTAACCCCGATTTTTCTTCTCTGTTATTCTTGATGTCACCAATGTGTTCTTTTTGCCTGATTCCAAGGCTCCTTGAAGTTTGGGCAATGTAATTCAAGCTGCATGAGCAGGGTATATTGTAAACTCTAGCATATTTGAAGAAAGGATGGCTATCTTTTGGAAATCTTAAGAATTGCCTAATCGTTCCTGTAGGTTTAAAGGCCACTCTTATTTTATGTGGTCTAAGGAGTCTTGCAATCTTATTCGAAACTGTCCCTAAGTATGGAATGACGATGGTAGAAATATAACGTATGTCATCTCGTCTTTGTCGGGGTTCAGAGAAAAGTATCTTGTGGACGAGTCTTCGAGGAAATCCATTCATGGTAAGGTTGGTAGATATCAGGGATAGTTCTTCCTGGAGGTCTTGTTGATCTGTTGTCAGGAGAGAAGCACGGTTCTTCAGTATGTGTACAATACTACGTTTCTGAGAAATGTGGTGGGAGGAAGTGAAATATAAATAATGTCCTGTATTGGTTGGTTTGCAGTAAACTGAAAGGTTTATACCACCATTCGTTAGCTTCTTAATTAAAGTGTCCAGAAATGATAATTGGTTATCTTTTTCAAGTTCTAGAGTGAATTTGATTGTTTGGTGTAAAGAGTTGATCTTGTTAAGAAAGTAACAGGTCCTTTTTTGTGTGGTTCCAAACAATAAAGACATTGTTCATGTATCTCCACCACATTGTGGGTTTAGGGGCTATTTGAGATAAGATTTTACTTTCGAAATCCTCCATAAAGAGATCAGTTCAAGATGGAGAGAGGGGGGGCTACCGATTGCAAGGCCAGTCAATTGCTGATATATGGTTTTATTCCATATGAAAAAGTTTGATGTTAAACACTGATGGAACAGAGAAGTAATGTCTTGTGAGAGCAAACTTCCCAAAATGTTAATGACTTCCTCCACAGCGATGTTAGTGAATAGAGATGTAACATCCAGGCTGGCGAGTAGATTCGTATTGGAGATTGAGATGTTGTTCAGTTTCTCTATGAAATGTAGGCCTTGCAATGGGTATCCCCCCCCCTCTCTCCATCTTGTGCTGATCGCTTTATGGAGGATTTCGAAAGTAAAATCTTATCTCAAATAGACCCTAAACCCACAGTATGGTGGATGATATCTTTATTGTTTGGAACCATACAAAAAAGGACCTGTTAGACTTTCTTAACAAGATCAACACTTTACACCACACAATCAAATTCACTCCAGAACTTGAAAAATATAACCAATTATCATTTCTGGACACTTTAATTAAGAAGCTAATGAATCGTGGTATCAACCTCTCAGTTTACTGCAAACTTACCAATACAGGATGTTATTTACATTTCACTTCCTCCCACCACATTTCTCAGAAACTTAGTATTGTACGCATGATGAAGAACCGCGCCTCTCTCCTGAAAACAGATCAACAAGACCTCCAGGAAGAACCATCCCTGATATCTACCAACCTTACTATGAATGGATTTCCTCGAGGACTCGTCCACAAGATACTTTTCTCTGAACCCCGACAAAGACAACGAGATGACATACATTATATTTCTACCATCGTCATTCCATACTTAGGGACAGTTTTGAATGAGATTGCAAGACTCCTTAGACCACATAAAATAAGAGTGACCTTTAAACCTACAGAAACGATTAGGCAATTCTTAAGATCTCCAAAAGACAGCTATCCTTTCTTCAAATATGCTGGAGTTTACAACATACCCTGCTCGTGCGGCTTGAATTACATTGGTCAAACTTCAAGGAGCCTTGAAATCAGGCAAAAAGAACATATTGGTGACGTCAATAATAACAGACAAGAAAAATCGGGGTTAGCATTTCATTTCTCAAGAACGAACCATATCATTAAGTGGGATAGAAGCACAATTCCTTACACAGAGGAGGACTTCCGCTCCAGAATTTTTAAAGAGGCCACAGCAGTTGCCTGCTGTATACAAAACCTTAACAGGAACCAAGGATTAATCTTGCCCGTGATCTGGAAGACCCTTATTAGGTCTCTCAACTCACCAGAACTGAATTACAGTGACAACTATAGAACGTTCCTAAATAACAAGTGAGATTATGCATGTATTGTATGCGCTCTGTTCTTTGTCTAATATAATTGGAATCGGTTGATTATAGTTTGTAACAGTTTTTTACTTTTTAGTGCCTTACATCAGTTATGCACCCTGAAGATGCCAACAGTCTTAGTTGGTATAACATAGTTGTTTATTATATCCACTTGATTATTATAATCCCATTAAAAGTCATTCCATGGGATTGCTATGTTATTGAAAAAGAGTTTTTAATCGTCGACCAGAGGAATTTTTTCTAAGCCTTCCTTCAGCTGACCTTTGACACACGCAAGTAAGTTTTTCTTCCTGGATATTTTAGTTTTTAGCACCGCATCACAAGAAAATCGACTGTGGATCACAATATTATGGACAATAATAAGAGGATCAGGATTTGACCACAATATCATCTCCGTAGCGCAATTGGTAGAACGACGGTACATAGCGCCCTTCGATTGGAATAGGTCTAAGTTCGATTCTCGTGGCGACGGGAGGAATCTTTATCTAGACAATTTCAATCGAAGGTGAGTTAGCCGATCTCATCCGTAGGTATCAGGGTTTCTCTCCCGGAAACTCGGGTTTTTCATCCCACATACAGACAAATCGGCCCTTCAGAACACACGCAATTTACAGACAAAAAAATACCAGTTGTGGAGGTGGGCGGTTGATGGAGTTGATTCGTAGTAGAGGTTCGGCGAGACAGTTGTAGGTGCCCTCCTGCGATGAGTTTTCGGACTTGTTGGAGGTGTCAGGAATAAAAATAATAAAATAATATGGCAGCAGGTCTGCTGTAGTCTCTTTCTTGAAACAGCTTTGATTTGTTGATAGTTCATTATGACTATCAGTAAATGCTTGAAGCATAGAAACTGACTCCTACTAGTCTTCTTCAAAGAGTTAGTTATGGCTAAAGAAGCTCTGCCTACACTATTTTATTTTTTTGGAATAAAGGTGTTAGGAAATTTATTTATATCTAATTTCAATATTCATATTTCCTCTAATTGCAATATCACTGTTGTTCCTTAACTATTCTAATGAATAAGAAAAAATCACCTAACGTCTATGTTTTCATATAGGGAGTAGGCGAGGCCGTTCTAGTCCTATCTAACTTTTCGAAACTGAGTGGGAAGTTCAATCTCCGCAGGTAGCCAATCAGGAATAGTTGGCCCAAGGCTATCACTAATTAATCGGTACCCAGTGAAGAAGGCGGCTAGCATGTGCCGCCATCTAGTGGTCCCTAACCCCAACACAATATTTTAATGTCTAAAAATAGTGTTTTCGGGAGTATACAGGACGAAAAACTCGAGTTTCTGAGAGAAAAAAACCGTTTGCTAGGCCGGCGATCGACTAACTCGGGAACTGGTCGAGTAAAGGCTTAGTAATATTCCTCTAGTAGGCGACTAGATTTGAACTCCAAGTCTTTCTTCGTGCAGTCATTAAATAGAGTTAAACACCACTTCTACTGAGCTACACAGGCTACCTAAAATAAAAATAATAAATCATCTAACACCTTTTATTCCCTTATAGGGAGTAAGCAAGGTCTTTATACCCTATCTAGATTTTGGAGACTGTGTGGGCAGTTCAATCTCCACCGGTAGCCTATCAGAGATAGCTAGCCCATGTCTATCACTAATTATAGCAGCCACCGATGAAGAGGCTGGAAAACAAGTGTTGCCATCTCTTGGTACCTAACCCTAACAGGATATGGTACTGTCTGAAATAATGTGGGTACTACGTTCGATTTTCTTGAGTTTAAGGGATAAAAAATCCATGATTCTGGGAGGAAAGATCTGCTTGCCTGTTCCAGAGATCGACTAACTCGGGAATCGGTCAAAGACAGGCTTAGAAATAGTTCCTCCAGTCGGTATCTAGACTTGAACTTAAGCCTGACTTCGAGCGACCAAGTGCAGAAGACGCAAGCGCCACTTCCACTGAGCTACATAGGCGTGGTGTGATTGGTAGGACGAATAATTCCTGTGGTTGGTTGAGGCTATAACAATGGTTTCCAGCTACCAAATACAACACAAATGACTGCGAGTTTGAATCTCGCATAAGCATGGATGTTTGTGAAACCGATCATTTGAACTTTGAATTATTAGGCTACCAAAAAGTGAATAATCAGCAAAATCAGCTAACGCTTTCCCCCCCCATATATATAGGGAGTAGGAGAGACCGTTTTCAGCCCTATCTAACTTTTGGAGACTGAGTGGGCAGTTCAATCTCCACTACTACCCAGTCAGAGATAGCTGGCCGAAGCCTATCACTAATTAAGCGGCATGCAATAAAGAGTGACGGCTCAACAAGTGCTGCCATCTCGTGGTCCCTAACCCTAACACTCGTGTTTAATGTCTGAAATAATGTGGGTTCTACGGTCGATTTTCTTGAGTTTACGAGACGAAGAACCAGAGTTTCCGGGAGAATAAACCTGCTTGCCAATGCCACAGTTCGACTAACTCGGGAACCTGTCGAACAAAGGCTTAGAAAAATTTCCTCTAGTCGCCGACTAGACTCGAAATGAAGTCTTCCTTCGTGCGGCCAAGCACCGTGGTTTGCAAACGCCACATCCACACCCAGTGAATAAGATATATTTCTTGAATTTCAACTAAATCAGAAGTCTTCAGTTGCAACAGAAAGTGGTACAAAAAATTGGAGATGCTGTGTCAGCATTCAGTATTGTAGCTATTTGATTAAGTATCATTGATCAATGCTACTTAACCAGGACAACAGGATTTCAACCAACTGGTTGTGTTCGGATTCCATCTTAAGCATGGCTGATTGTAAAAGCTTGCTCTAGACGAGCATGATAAGCCCTTTAAGTTTATCTTAACTGTATAAAATATGATTTTGGACAGTCAATCAAGTATCATCGAGGCTACATTATCAGAGATACTTGTCAATTTAGCAATAAAACAAGCATGCTCATAATTGTTTACTAATTCTTCTAGATCGAAATTCTTATTTCATAAAATTGATTCCATCAATTTTTTAAATTGATGGAATTATGCCATTGGCAAATTCATAGGCATGTGACTATTTAAGTGTGACAATAATTCGTAAAATATCTCGTCACTGTTACTCTTCTCACTCCAATGCGCACTGCGGAAGAGTTCTATGCTGCTGACTGCTCAAAGACGAATTGCTAATATTATATGCAAATTGCCATATAAAAATATTTGGGTATTTTTATGTTTTGGCAGTTTACTTATTTTTTAGCTATATGCGATTTTTCTGCCATGATGACTGCATTGATAACATACACCACTATCATTTGAATCATCCTTGAATTCAGAAAATCATGATAAGAGACCAGAACACCTTTCAGCACTCTCGTAATCCTCTCTTTTATGCGATCTGCTTACTTTTTATATTTTGCTTTAGACAATCATCTTTAATGCATTTAACGGGAATGGCTACAATTCACATCGAATGCCCCAGTTGTACTGTATTCGCAAAAAAAAAATTTTTTTTTTTATGTTGAGCCCATGCACTGGAGGTTGGTTGGTCAACCTATAGCACATTAGTACCGTGTATGGGTAGTGGGTTGGGAAAGGAAGAATTTGTTTACATTTGATTTGAATGACTTTAAATTGTATTCCTTGGGAAACACAGCAGGTGTGAGATTGTTCCACAGTGCAGCAGTTGCAGGGATGAAGGAAGAGGAAAAGAAACTTGTTCTGTTTGTTTTTAGGTGTACTGTGAAGGGATGGTGTGCAGAAGCTGCACGTGTTCCAATTAGCTTGGTACTGAGCGGGGAATTATTGATGTTATTTCAGATGAGCATTTCCCATGGAAATATTTGTAGAATATACATACTGCAGAGACCATACGTTTGTGTGAAAGTGTGGAGGGAGAGAATTGGTAAGGGATGGATCATTGATAAGTCTAATTGCTCTCCTCTGTATTGAGTCGAGCATTTTGAGGGAGCTTTTAGGGGCCCCATCCCATATGTGGGAGCAGTATTCAATAGCTGGGCGGATTTGTGATTTGAATAATGTTAATAGCTGTTCTTTGGTGCAGCTTGAGCAAAAGAGAAATCCTAGTTTTTTTTAGCCTGTGGATGTAATGGTTGTGATATGTTTATGCCAGGAGAGGTTTGGTGTGATGGTGACTCCAAGGAGCGAGATCTCAAATTGTCTGAAAATTTGGGTATTGTCAAAAAGGATACTGGGAAACAATGGTTCTTTTTTATGGGAAACAGTACAGAACTGGGTTTTATTGGCGTTGAAATTTATGAGATTATCTGAACCCTATTGTAGGATGGCTTGGAGATCGGAGTTGCGGGTGGTGGTGGTTGATGTTCTGTAGGTTGAGGTGAGTTGTGTAGGGTAAGGATTATCAAATGCACGTGAGGAGTGTAGTATGCTGTCGTCTGCAAAACTGTGTATTGGGTTGGAGGTCAATTGCAGTAGGTCATTGATATATAGCAGGAAGAGGGTTGGTGATAGGACAGAACCTTGTGGGACCCCAGCATTAATTGAGTGGTGAGAGGATAGGTAGCCATCCACCATCACACACAATGTGCGTCCAGACAGAAAGCTGGCAATCCAACTACAGAAGTCCTGGGACAGACCGAATGAAGGCAGTTTGCCTAGTAGGCCTTTGTGCCAGACCTGGTCAAAGGCTTTGGAGATATCTAGTGCAACCACTTGAGATTCGCCAAACCTCTCCATAACATTTGTCCAGAGATGGGTAAAGTACGTGAGTAGATCTCCTGTTGATCAGCAGGGGCAGAAGGCATACTGATGGTCATTTATTTGGCGAGTGTCTTCAAGATAGGGTAGGAGTTGGGAATTGATGATTTTTTCCATTACTTTTGACAGGACTGAGGTAAGCGAGATAGGGCGGTAATTGGATGGCAGCGACTTGTCACCCTTCTTGGAAATGGGCTGAATATAGGCCAATTTCCAGTTTGTGGGATAGATTCCAGTGGAGTAAGAGAGTATATATTGATTACATAAAATAGGGGTCAGTTCTGGAGCACAATTTTTCAGAACAATTGGGGGAATGCCGTCGTGGACAGGAGACTTTTTTGTGTCTAATTTGGACAGTATTTTTCTGATCTCTCCTCCTGGCAAAAGGATATAGGTGGCATTGTATGTTAGGTGTCTGGATGGTTGGGGAACATTTACCATCGTCAATTATGCATGCATTTGAAGCAAAGTATGCAGCCAGAAGATTGGCTTTTTCTGTCGGTGATGACGCAGTAGGGCCATTTGGGTATGATAGGGGTGGGAAATTGTTGGACAGAGGTTACAGCCAATTGCTTGCGAGAGACAAAAAGGCTTGGCTGCCGTTTGGAGAGGGTGCTAGTTTCCTGCTTTTTGCTCTTTCGAACACTGCTTTGGAAGGGTTGGTTGTTTTTTTGCATCTATTACGGGCTTCGGTGTAAGCTTTGAAGGAGGATGAGGTTCTTGATTTCAAAAATATCCAGTTGTGGTATGTCTGATGTTTCATCTCTACAGCCTTGGCACATCTTTTGGAGAACCAGGCTTTCGTTAGAGAATGGCAGTTTAGAGTGCAGTGTGGAATGCATCTATTCATGTCGGTGAAGATTACTTTGGTAATAAGCTCGGTGCATATGTTTGGGTTGGAAGGTCGGAAGCAATAGTCCAATCATGGGAATGCGGCATAGAAGTTGGAAAAGCTGTCCCACTTGGCGCTGTTATAGTGCTAAACTACTCTTGTACGGGAGTGTCTGTGTAAACGTTGTTGCATGGGGAAGGAGATAAGCACTAGATTATAATCAGAATAGCCCTGGTGGATCACTACTTTCACTGTTTATTTGGAGAGGTCATTGGTGAAGAAGAGATCTAACGTGTTTGGGGAGTGATTTGGGTTATCTGGTATTCTGGTTGGCATCTGGACAAGTTGTGTAAGGCCGTTAGTGATAGCAAATGTTTCAGCATCTCTGGTTGCAAGATCTGTACAACTGGAGGAGGAAAGACAGCTATTATTGTGGACATTAAAATCTCCTAGAAGGATGATTTCGCTGTTGGGAAAGTGGGATTGGAGAAAGTCGATTTTTAGGGAGAGGAAATTAAAGAGCTCAGGGTGGCTGGTTGTGTTGGGGGAGCGATAGAGACAGCAGATGAATTGGATTGAGTGGGGAAGGGATATTTTCAACCAAAGAAAGTCAAAGTCGGGTGATTCTAAGTTGAGTGCTCTCTCTGGCAAGGTATGTCAGAACGGATGTATGTGCAGACACCACCATTAGGACGAAAGTTGTTAAAGAGTGAGTAGTTTGGTAGGTTGAGATAAGTGCTGCTGGGGGAGGTGAGATTTGAGTTTCTTCCAGGAAAAGTAGGTGGGGTTTGGTAGACTGAAGGTGGTAGTGGACACTATGCAGGTTGGCGTTTAGGCCATGGATGTTGGTGAAGTGTAGAGTTTTGTGTAGGGATGTGTAGAGATGTGTAAGGTTTTGTGCATCATATGTTGGACAGCATGGGTCTTGCACATTTCCTATGCGGTGCCTGCATGCTGGTCTCAGTGGTGGCTGCTAGTGGCATGGCTTAGTTTTTACACTAGTTTATCTTGTCTGTAATCGATGGTCCAACTGTTGTCACCATTTTGACGTTTTTTTTCGAGTTATCTTCGAAGCTGGTGTCTTTGTTTCCTTTGTAAAAATGATAAGTCTAGTTGTGTAAGTATGCACGATTGGCGACAGGTGTCTTTGAACTTGTTGTTGATCGCTGTTATTATTTATGATGTGCTTGTCGGCGTGTCGCAAGTCACTTTTACTAGGAAAGTTCGTTCCGTCCATACTTTTATTTATAGGCCCGAAACGATTGCACCTGACGATATTTTTAGGATCGATGTTGCATTCTTCAGCTAGTTTGTTGATGTCCTCTTGTAATGATTTTCCGCTCACTAGAAGTTGGAAATTCGAAATTACCCTATATTTACAACTGAATTACACATGTACAACTAAATATTAGAATTTAGCAATGGCGAGCGGGCCATATGTGCATTGTGTGCGACGCAAACAGGCGCCAGGATAGTAAAGGCGCCAAAGAGGAGGAAATACTGTACTTTTAAAAAAACGTGTTCTTAAAGTGATTTTTTTATTGGAGGGGATAGGGGCATCAACTAAAGTTTTGCACACAGGCGCCGGACACTACTAGCGCGCCCCTGAATTTAGCGAAATTTTATTTTATATTTCTCTCTTGCATTTGGGTTCCATGCAATTTTTATATTGCATGCACCAATTATAACTATATATGTATATATATATATATATATATATATATATATATATATATAATATAATTATCATCTGAAACTATAGGTATATAGAATAGGTGCTCTCCCTACTCTACAACTCTCTGTCTCCAGCACTCAGTCCACCAACTACAGCGAACCGCATCATTTAAATCAAAGCCATCTACTGCTCACCATTACTAGTATTTTCACAGACAATCACAAACATTCATGCCTATGGCGGGATTCCAACTCGCAGCCTTTTGGCTGGAGAGCAGGTATGCAACTATTCGGCTAACCAGGCCGGCAAAGCCTACAAATAATTTTTATTCACGAGATTTTTTTTTTCATGAGCCATGTATATTATCTGCATCGACCATAGGCGACCACGAGGTAGAGTCTGTGTTTCCCAATCACATTACCTTGGCAAATGTAACTTCTTCACTGTTGAAAGGACGACGCATGCTTTTGTCCATTAGAAAATGAAAAGGAACTAGTCATGATGAAAGGAAGCGATGGTGACTTAACAGTCTCAAACGGGTGTAGCAGAATTTTTTTGAAACTGAAGTTATCCCCAAAAAACAAAACAAAAAACAAAAGCTGTCCAGAAAACTCGCAAAATTGGCAGAAAAACCCCAATAATAACAATAAATAAATAAATAATAAAAATAAAAATAAAATAAAACTAAATAAAAGTTTGAGAACAGGAATCAAACCTTGGAGATTCAGTGGCAAACTCTGAAGGAAACATTGATTGATTCTGCCAGAGAGGCATGTGGTGAGGTTGTGTGCAAAGATAAAAAAATCAGAACTCCCTGGTGGACACAGGAAGTTAAAGAGGCAGTGAAGGAAAAGAAGAAAGCATATCAAAAGTTCCTGGCAAATAAGTCAGCTCTTACTCTTACAGAATACAGAGACAAATGTAAGAAAGCTAAACAGTGTGTAAAACTAGCTAAACAAAAGTCATGGGAGGACTTTGGCAAGAATATAGAAAATAAATATCAAGAAGGTGGTAAAATATTCTGGAGGTTGTTGAAGAAGATTAGGAATGGAGGAAAGAGTGCTGTAAAAGGAATTAGAGATGATAAAGGTGAAATGAAAACAGGAGAAAAAGATATCCTTGAAGTATGGAGTAATTACTTTGAAAAACTGCTAAATGAAACAAGCAGTGATGACAGCACAGTGATAAAAAACACTGACCAGGCATGCAGTCAGGAATACATATCCATACTTGAAGTAGAAAAAGCCGTCAAAGGCTTGAAATGTGGAAAGGCAGCAGGAGTAAATGATATTCGACCAGAAATGCTGAAGTATGGTGGTATAAGAGTCTTACAGTGGCTGCACTGCATAGTTCAGAAAGCCTGGACAGAGGGATGAATTCCCGATGATTGGAGTAGAGCTCTCATAGTACCCATATATAAAAAGGGAAATAAAACTGAATGTGAGAATTACAGAGGTATTTTCCTACTGAGTGTTCCTGGCAAGATCTATGCAAGTATACTTGAGAAACGGTTGAGAAGAATTGTGGAAGAAAAGCTTGGTGAAGAACAAGCTGGATTCAGGCCAAATGGAGGCTGTCAGGATCAGATCTTCACTTTACGACAAATAGTCGAGAAAGCATGGGAATATAACAAAGATCTGTATTTAAGTTTTGTCGATTTGGAAAAGGCATATGACAAGGTGCCAAGAGAGAAGCTATTCAATACGCTGCAGTTATATGGTGTCAATGGGGCATTATATCAAGCAATACTTAGTCTTTATTTGAGTTGTGAGTCAGCAGTTAGAATTGAAGGAAGTACAGGAAGATGGTTTAATGTTAAATCTGGTGTGAGACAAGGATGTACATTATCCCCTCTGTTATTCATTATCTATATGGATCACATTATGAAGGAATGTGGTATTAAACCTGATATCAAAATTGGAGATGTTAATGTCAGAACTTTGCTTTATGCGGATGATGTTATACTTCTAAATAAATCCGCTACAAGTCTGCAAGATTCTCTGACTAAATTGAATAGCTGTTGTAATAGATATGGTATGAAGGTCAGCAATAAAAAGACAAAGACAATGAAAATAGGCAGAATCATTGAAAATGTCAACTGTGTTGTGAATGGAGAACCTGTGGAACAAGTAAAACATTTCAGCTACTTAGGCACAATTTTTACTGAAGATGGTAAACTAAATATAGAAATAGACAACAGAATCAGCAAAGCTGGTATCGTGGGAAGTCAATTGAATAAATTCATATGGAATAAGAAAGAAATTAGTCGGAACACTAAATTAGCTGTATACAAGACTGTGTTCAAACCAATTTTAACTTATGGATCTGAGAGCTGGGTCAGAAGTAAAACACTTGACCAAAGACTAGAGACCGCAGATATGAGAGTCCTGAGAAAGATTAGAGGCGTGAACAGATGGCATCAATGGCAATATCATATTAAAAATGAGGATATTAGGAAAGAACTTGACATTGTCAGCATCCAGGAATGCGTTAGCAGAGCTAATCTCAGATGGTATGGTCACTTAAATAGAATGGGAGAGGAAAGATTAGCAAAACAAGTGTTCTCTGCCAGGTTGGCAGGAAAACGACCCAGAGGAAGACCAAGATATAGGTGGATTGATACGGTACAAAGTGCCTTAGACGATAGAAATATAAGATCTGATAATGATAATATTGGAGTCTTGACAAGTAACAGACTGATTTGGAGGAAAATTGTAGATAGGAAGTTAGTAATGATGTAATTTTTTCATGTAGTACTGTCATATCCTGTACACCCCTTGAGGGTACATGGCAGGAATTTGATGATGATGATGATGATGATGATAAAAATAAAAACCCGCATAGGATGGTGTATTGCTGACAGTATATTATGTATTATAGATGGAATGTGCAATGGAATATAGCGAAGTATTATCTCGTGATCAGTGTTGAGACTCTCAAAAAGGCTTGAAAGTACCTTCAGTCGATGTTTTGATCATTACTAATCGCAAAATTAAGGTTATTCGTTGGTACAGTTTTGAAAAGGAAAAAAAGTCCTGAGAGACATTCGAATCTAGTGATGCTACTTTCCTGACGTCCAATTTACTCCACAACTAGTTCTCTGTATATGAACTGAAACATTCTGATGATGTAATACCGTTAAATATAAGAATGAACTTCATTGCTAACTTCGGAGTATTTTTTTTTAATATGGTCAAAGGATGACCAATGTTTTTCTCTATTCTTCAATCCAGGATTAGTGCACAGTCACTTGTATGTCATTGTTCCGGATGCAGCTTAAAATTTGTGATAGTCTAGGTCCAACTATCTGTAATTATCTAACAGTGGAGATTTATTGACCCTCGGTTTCCAAAAGTTAGTGCTTAAACGGCTTCACCTTGTGTTTCTCATAGGAGAAACATAAGCCATAAGTAAGTGGAGATTTGCAAGTTTAATTTATAAGTGAAGTAATAATAATAATACTAATAATAATCATGTGATGATACACGGCCGTGAGCCTCTTTACGGGGAGGTACGGCACCATCTCAGTCCCCTCAAATTTTATCCGGGCTCCGGAACCGGCATAGCTGACGAATCAGACCTATGGCTGGGTCAGTATTCCTGTCTGTAATCCGTGTGTGTTCATTGGACCGGCTTGCGGGATGAAAACCCCAAGATAAACTGGTGGAAAAACCCTGCTGTCCACGCCCAAGACCGTCTAACATGGCTATGGCTGAGAATGATCCTTATGCTCCTCGCGTCGTCGACGGGAATCGAACCTAGGACACTCCTTCCCCAGGCATATGGTTGCAAAGCGCATAGCCACTAGGCTAACCGCGCGGACTGTAAGTGAAGTAATGATACTTAATGAATTTTCTAACATCTTCCGTTTCCCAATGAACAGCTATCTTTCTTTTTTAACCCTATGCTTCAGGAAATTGGTCACGCCATAGAGTCAAAACACTCATCGGTGGAGAGCACACTATCCATTAACACAACACCTATCATACATCTCCTTAAGCATATTCACGGTTGGGCACACACCTATTTCTGGCAATCCATTTCATTCATTCACTACTTTCCAAGAAAAACACCTAGTCCGTATACCCACACTAACTGCACTCTTAAACAGTTTCAAAGTGTGACCCTTTCCCCCCTGTCCCCCAATTCTCCATGTATTGAAAATTTTCTTCTGTGCTAATCTTATATTATTGCTATTAGTAACTTCTAAGTTTCCATCATATCCCCTTTTCTCCATCTGTTAGTTGAATATGCATCTCCATCTCTATCTAAATCTCCATCTTATCTGCAACCCACACACCCTCAATCTATCCTCATAGGAACATTCGAACATTCTACAAACCTATCACCAACTTGGTCACTGCTCTCTGAATCTGACTCTCACGAGATATCAAACCTCTCGCGAGGGTATTTTATATCAATGATATATTCAATCAGTACTTTTATTAATACATCAACATTGTGTCTTTTATGTAGTGTAATATTAGGACATTTCATACCCAAGCATGTGAAATCTCGTACCAAAAAAAAAAAAAAAAAAAAAAAAATCTCGTACGTTTACGAAGTTTAAGTTTCAGAACCTCTGTTACTAATGCCTCAGTTAAGTAAGTTTGAGCGCGGTTAGTAGTTGGAAGGGCCCAATCGTTCGATGCTGTTGGCACACTCTCCCTCGATGAGTCTTTGGACTCCCTGGAGGTGTCAAATAATAATAATAAAAGCAGAAACACGAATTTTCTTTGTATGGAATAATAAAATTAGAATTACTTGAAGAAATAGCGCCATCTTACTGCTATTTTAGTAAACCATTTTGTAAGATGGTGGGGCGTTTAACAGGTTGTTAGTATGGCAAATTGTATAAACAAAATGTTGAATTTTATATTGTCCAGTGTTGTGGTACTTTTTTATATACCACCCTGTAAGTATATATATATATCTTTTTTTTTTTTTTGTTAACTCTCGTATGCGCTTTTATCCTAATGCTTATCTTTCAAAATAATAATAATGTTAGGTAAAACTCCGTAGTTTCATCTATAATTGAGATCAAAGCTAATATGTTTCGGTTTATGATATGTCAGTTCGGTTAAAACTTATGGTATTGTGTCGACGATGTTGACTAACTGGGTAGTTTTCCTTAGGCAATGTTTTTCTTATGTTAAATGGTTATTCCAAAAATGATTGTGATAATGTAACAAGTGTCAGATTTAAAATTTGCACCATCGAGTTTTTAGCGCGCGCGAACACACACACACGTGTGTGATCTCTCTCTCTCTCTCTCTATATATATATATTGCTCATAGCGCACACACACATACCCTCTTATTTAACTGGTGTTAAATCTATTCCTATTTGTTCTAATTCGTCTAACAGAGTTCCATGTGGTATTCTGCCAAATGCCTTTGCACAATCCAGCGGAATCTGTTTTTAGTAATTTATTAAATTACTCAGGCATGACCGACCCTTCCAGAGCCATGTTGCCCCTCATACAATATCTATACTTATCCACCCATTCTTGAATTCTCTGTTTGACCAATTTTTCCAGCACTTTTACCACTACACCCAACATACTGATTGGTCGGTAATTTGCTACTGCAGTCTTAGAACCATCCTTATGCAAGGGAACTTGCCACTCCCTTGAAACTACCCGAGCTGAGACTTCAAGACCCTAGTCAGAGGCATTGACATTTCCCTTGCACATTCTCACAAAACTCAGGCTGATGTCCCATCTAATCCCACAGCTGTATTCACAATGAGATTCTGCAATATACTAGGAACCTAAAATTAATCCACCTCTGTTCCCACATCAGTCTGTCACATATGTTACAGAAATAATCTCAAGGTATACATTTTTGGTCGTTTTTATATAGAAATACACTTTTATTAATACAGACCAGTATTTTACAAATAAACATTTATTAAAACCTACCAGTTTCGCCAGCAAACTGTCTGGCTTTTTCAAGGTATTACGGAGATATGAAAGTATACTTTCATATCTTTGGAGATTTTGGAGATTTTTCACTTGGAGATATGAAAGTATACTTTCATATCTCCGTAATACCTTGAAAAAGCCAGACAGTTTGCTGGCGAAACTGGTAGGTTTTAATAAATGTTTATTTGTAAAATACTGGTCTGTATTAATAAAAGTGTATTTCTAGAAATAATCTCACTTGGATGATATACCCTTGCCAAGTGGTTACTCAGCAACCTAACTATTTTATCTGCTTCTGTCACCTCGTCACTATCCGCATTCATTAACTCTCAATCAGCTGTGATGGATGAAATAGGCAGACCTCCCTAGTTTTTTTCATGGATCAAAACTTCATTGGCATTCTACCTTTTATCATGCCATTACTTCCTCTGCTGTTAATCCCGTTACAGCTATTCTAGAGAGCCATTAGTGGATTAACTGTTGGTGAGTGATCTTTGGGTCACCTGTCTTTATGTCTTTAAAGTTTATTTTTCACTTGGTTAGACTATAATAAATTTAGTTTAATCCTTTATCCAACTGTGAGCAAACAAAGTTTGCACCTGAAAGTATCTTCAGGGCTGGGTTAAGGTGGTACAACACCGGGCAATTCATTGCAAAGGTGGTGCAAGCTAACATCACTCCTATCTCAGTATCTCCCATAATACAAAACACATCTCCTTGCAGATATGTATAATGTTATACTATATTAAGGGATTAAACTAAATTTATTATAGTCTAACCAAGTGAAAAATAAACTTTCAACATCTTTCTCTAAATACAGAGTAATTTAATAAAAAGGTGGCACACCGTTTGGCAACTCCTATAGGTAGAGATGACCTTGCTAATGCTTCTGCCTGGTATCTCCATTTGGGCCTGGCTCCCACTGAAGTGACCTCAATAAAGGTCAAAACTAGTCTGGGTAGTGGACCTTTCCTTAATGCATAACATTATATACATATCCACAAGGAGAGGTGTTTTGCATTATGGGAGATATGAGATAGGAGTGGTGTTCGCTTGCTCTTGTACCACCTTACCCCAGTCCTGAAGTTACTTTCAGGCACAAACTTTGTTTGTTAACACTTGGATAAAGGATTAAACTAAATTTATTATCCCTATTGTGTTACTTGAAATTTTCTTTACTGTCCTAAGATATTTGACCTTTTTGCCTCTAAAATGATTTATTGTGTCTCTTCCCAAAAATTGAAACCAATTTCACATGTATGGAAATAATCAATCCTGAAATGACCACAGATCAGCCTTTGCAATGAATCTATTTAGTGATGGTAAATTTCGTGTATTTTATTCTTCAAATCAGTGCACTGGCAGAGTTGCACTGATTGTTCTTTCACTTATAATATAGAAACAACTTTTTTCGCAAATTTTCTAATGTTTGCTTTGAAAATATTATGTCAGATATTTCATCATCATCATCAAATTCCTGCTTCAAGGGGTGTACAGGATATGATAGTACTACATGAAAAATTTACATCATTATTAACTTCCTATCTATAATTTTCCTCCAAATCAGTCTGTTATTTGTCAAGACTCCAACATTATCAGACCTTATATTTCTATCGTCTAAGGCACTTTGTACCGTATCAATCCACCTATATCTTGGTCTTCCTCTGGGTGGTTTTCCTACCAACCGGCTGCGATGGATGAAATAGGGAGACCTCCCTAGTTTTTTTCCATGGATCAAAACTTCATCGGCATTCTACCTTTTATCATGCCATTACTTCCTCCGCTGTTAATCCCACAAAGGTGGAGCAAGCTAACATCACTCCTATCTGAGTATCTCCCATAATGCAAAACACGTCTCCTTGTGGATATGTATATAATGTTATGCATTAAGGGAAGGGCCACTACCCAGAGACCTGGCAGAGAACACTTGTTTGCTAATCTTTCCTCGCCCATTCTGTTTAAGTGACCATACCACCTGAGATTAGCTCTGTTAACGCATTCCTGGATTCTGACAATGTCAAGTTCTTTCCTAATATCCTCGTTTTTAATATGATATTGCCATTGATACCATCTCTTCACGTCTATAATCTCTCTCAGGACTCTCATATCTGCTGTCTTTAGCCTTTGGTCAAGTGTTTTACTTCTGACCCAGCTCTCAGATCCATAAGTTAAAACTGGTTTGAACACTGTCTTGTATACAGCTAATTTAGTTTTTTGACTAATTTCTCTCTTATTCCATATGAAATTATTCAATTGACTTTCTACCATACCAGCTTTGTTGATTCTGTTGTATATTTCTATATTTAATTTACCATCTTTACTAAAAATTATGCCTAAGTAGCTGAAATGTTTTACTTGTTCCACAGGTTCTCCATTCACAACACAGTTGACATTTTCAATGAATGTGCCTATTTTCATTGTGTTTGTCTTTTTATTGCTGACCTTCATACCATATCTATTACAACAGTTGTTCAATTTAGTCAGAGAATCTTGCAGACTTGTAGCGGATTTATTTAGGAGTATAACATCGTCCGCACAAAGCATAGAACTGACATTAACATCTCCAATTTTGATATCATGTTTAATACCACTTTCCTTCATAATGTGATCCATATAGATAATGAATAACAGAGGGGATAATGTACATCCTTGTCTCACACCAGATTTAACATTAAGCCATCTTCCTGTACTTCCTTCAATTCTAACTGCTGATTTACAACTCAAATAAAGACTAAGTATTGCTTGATATAATGCCCCATTGACACCATATAACTGTAGCGTATTGAATAGCTTCTCTCTTGGCACCTTGTCATATGCCTTTTTCAAATTGACAGAAGTTAAACAACAGATCTTTGTTATATTCCCATGATTTCTCCACTATTTGTCATAAAGTGAAGATCTGATCCTGACAGCCTCTATTTGGCCTGAATCCAACTTGTTCTTTACCAAGCTTTTCTTCCACAATTCTTCTCAACCGTTTCTCAAGTATACTTGCATATATCTTACCAGGGACACTTAGTAGGGATATACCTCCGTAATTCTCACATGCAGTTTTATTTCCCTTTTTATATATGAGTACTATGAGAGCTCTACTCCAATCATCGGGAATTCTTCCCTTTGTCCAGGCATTCTGAACTAAGCAGTGCAACCACTGTAAGACTTCTATACCACCATACTTTAGCATTTCTGGTCGAATATCATCTACTCCTGCTGCCTTTCCACATTTCAAGCCTTTGATGGCTTCTTCTACTTCAAGTATAGATATGTATTCCTGACTGCATGCCTGGTCAGTTGTTTTTATCACTGTGCTGTCATCACTGCATGTTTCATTTAGCAGTTTTACAAAGTAATTACTCCATACTTCAATGATATCTTTTTCTCCCATTTTCATGTCACCTTTATCATCTCTAACTCCTTTTACAGCATTCTTTCCTCCATTTCTAAGCTTCTTCAACAACCTCCAGAATATTTTGCCACCTTCTTGATATTTATTTTGTATATTCTTGCCAAAGTCCTCCCATGACTTGTTTAGCTAGTTTTACACACTGTTTAGCTTTCTTACATTTGTCTCTGTATTCTCTAAGAGCACAAGCTGACTTATTTACCAGGAACTTTTGATATGCTTTCTTCTTTAACTTCCTGTGTCCACCATGGACTCCTAATTTTTTTATCCTTACAGACAATTTCACCACATGCTTCTCTAGCTGAATCACTCAGGGTTTTCTTCAAGGCTTGCCACTGAATCTCCAAGGTTTGGTTCCTGTTCTCAAACTCTTTCATTTTTTCTTCAATAATCTTTTTGTATTTTAGTCTACTAGTTCACATCTGAGAGCTGCTCAACTTTTATTCGCTTTAAAACTTTCTTACGTTATTCTTTTCAATATGAAATTCAGTTTTATCCTGCTAAAGACTAAATAGTGATCACTTCCAATTTCAAATCCTCTGTACACTTGTGTCCTGCACCAGGGAGAAAACATCATTATCAACAACAATAACATAGTCAATGAGACTTTTCTTATTCCTTGCCTCTTCTCTCCATGTGAATTTGTGCACATTTTTATGTTGGAACATGGTGTTAGTAATAACCAGTCCATGTCCTGAGCAGAAATCCAACAGGCATTTGCCATTATTATTAGCTTTGCTCTTTTCTACTAATTTGCCTAAAATATTTTTGTATGAATGACAATCATTTCCTACTCTGCTATTTAGATCCCCAACAAGGACCAACTTTTCCTTTTTCATTGTGTCAGTTGCTTTCTCTAAAGCATCAAAAAATTTCTCCACTTCTTCCTTAGTAGAACCTTCTGTGGGACCATACACAAATAAGTCTCATTGTCCAGTTCCACATTCTGATATTTGTCCATATATCTCTACTTGAGACTTCCTGCCATTCAAGAAGATTAGCCTCGTATTTAGTGTTGAATACTATGGCTACTCCTTTTTTTCCTTGATTGTCATTGCGTGAAATACCATTTTGTATTTATTGTTCAGAAAGATCTCACCAGTTTTTGTCTTTTTAGTTTCAGTCACCCCTATTATGTCGATCTGGTACTTATCTAATTTCCCAGCTAGCTCCATTTCTTTGCCATTCAGGCTTCTTATGTTGATAGTACCGATCTTTAACTCTGGTGATGTCGAGTTGGGGTGTGTTTTCAGATTTGTTCCAGTAGCTGACTTTGTCCTGTTCGCCCTGGTTCCCTGCGAAAACAACGGGGCCTTGTTTAACTGGGCGAATGAAATTTTGTCATGTTGTACCATCATTTTGTATTTTGGTTTAACCAATAAGAATACAATTTGATTGGTTAAATACCAAATTGCCAGCCCATCCTCGTTTGTTCAGTATCCAGGTAGATACCCAACAAGGTGCACCACGAGAAGGTGATGATTGGACATTAGGTCAGAAGTCCTGATTGGTTCTCCGCATTCCTTTAAAGGCTATGTGGAGGTCTCCTCTCAGTTATACAGCTTTGACCATTAAGCACCCTTGTCAGATATTTAGATTTTTAAATAATGACCTTTGCTTTCTTTCCTAGCAAAATACCATTATATGGATCATCACATTTCAGTTTTAGAAACAATTTTTTTTTTTTAATCTTTATGTACAACAAATGTGAAATTGCAAGCCTCAGTTTTTGATCGTGAGTCTCTTTGGTATCAAAAATTTATATCCAATGATATTTTAACCACTTGGACTTGTAAAAGCTTTTACAAGTCAGAGAAGTTGTTCCTGGAATCAAGAGAAGCCTTGAACTATACTCCAAACCTCAACTAGTATGGCTGTATAAATTACCAAATATTAGGAGACAGTCATCCTAAAACCAAATTAATACTTGCTTTCTCTCTTCCCCCCCCCCCAACTTAGATGGCACCTAATTATGACTTTAGACTTTGTGTTGCATGCCACAATTGCTAAAACTAATCCCACTGTTACACTGTATTGTGGTTTTTTCGTTACTGTAACAAACTTTCTTTGTGTGCTCTGAAGATGCTGGATAGAATACCAGCGAAATATTAGCAATTAAGTCAATAAATAGTTATTTTGTTATCAATCTGTGTTTGCATCTATACTGTTAAAATCCAATCAACTTTGTCTTACTGGCCTTGATCTCATACCAGACTGCTTCAAATGAATAGTCACCCTTTCACCAATCTTCTGTTGTTTTTGGTTGCAATTCATCTGCTGTCATCATCATTACCCATCCTGTCTTCTGTCTTCCCTGAAAATACTAAACCCTTTTCAAAATATCCCTTTAAGCACATCATCTGCTGTCAGTGAAGTCTCACTAATGCCTGTAACTTTTAGCAAGGTTACACTAATTCCAAAAACTCCTTGTTCCTGATACTTCTGGCATTAGATATATAGAAATTAAAGCATCCCTTTAGGATTTCAATCACCTTTACTTCCTGAATTAATTACCCTATTCAGTATTTTAGCTTGAGTGACTAGATGCACTTGTCTCATGGTGCCTTCACACAAAGTCACTTGCTTCCGCTCTAATTGCTTAAGTTTTCCTGAATTTGCGCTTCAGCATGCTCAGTGAACAAAGCTTCTCTCTCTCTCGATCCTAACGCCAAAACCATTTAGATGCATTCCCTCTTTCTTACTTATCCTCTTCACTCATGCAGAGCATAGGACCTCAGATTCAATCCATCAGCATTATATAAATCCTTCTTTCCATCAAGCATAGATCACAAATCCTATATCATTCTTTCTGCACAATCTATGTATTGATTCATTTGCTACCAATGTCCTCCTCCTCCTCAGTTTGCCTTTATCATAGTATGACAGAAGACTTACAATCTTCACCTTCTTGCTCTTA
Organism: Typopeltis vanoorti; assembly: GCF_054136105.1. Taxonomy (NCBI): domain Eukaryota; kingdom Metazoa; phylum Arthropoda; class Arachnida; order Uropygi; family Thelyphonidae; genus Typopeltis; species Typopeltis vanoorti. The sequence goes on along the minus strand of NC_143573.1, from coordinate 63,387,157 downwards.
AGTTTAAGTTTTGCTTTGTCTAACAACTAATTAGGATTACTCTCCTAGCTGATGATATCCCCCCCCCCAAAAAAAAACATTACATTGTGAAGAGAGTTTTAAAAATCCATTTTAATTTTTTTCCCCCTTAATGTTGACTCCTTGGAGATGTTACTCAATTATAATAATAATAATAATAATAACAACCAACATACATACAAACCAAATAAATATGTATAAAAGTATGTAAAATAAACGTTGAATACCTTTTTTTATTTTGGTAACCAAAACTAAAAAATATTCTTTATAAAACCAAAGCAAATAAAATATTTTATTTTTATTTTTTTGAATTGTAGAAATTATTTTTCACTTGGTTACAAAGTAAATTAAATTTGCCAAGATTGTGTAATGTTTTATTCAGTTATGCAAACAAAGTATGTGCATGATGTATCTTCACAACTGACTACTTGTATATAGAGGCTGTTGACTTCATGTCAGTTACCTTAGTACCCCAAAGATATTCAAAGGAATATCCTTGGAAGATAACCAAGTTTGAATTAATGCAGAAGTCATGGAAAGTGACTTCTTAAGTGACCTTCCCATAATGCGTAGCAATATAGATCCCAAAGTCACGAATATTCTTTACATATCACGATAATACTAATCTTGAAGGTAAAACTTTGCACACAAACTTTGTTTGCATACAGTTAAAGGATTAAACAAGAATATAATTTTTTGGCAAGTTTTTAATTTATTTTTTAAAATTCTATTTATTTTGCACTTGGCTGGCATTTAAGATTGATAGATGCTTCCCCCTGAAATTTTGCATAAGCAGTTCTTTTACTTCTGCACAATGACAGAACTACAAGGGTTTTTTGACATCTTTTAGGATTTGATCGGCCATGAAATACTATGGAAGGCAGCATCACTTAGCACAGAGATTAGTTTGCTGTTCAGCTACATGTAAAATGCAAAACATACTATTACTTCCATTTTCTTTTACAAGGGGAGGTACAGATAGGCATTTAGAGGTAAATAAATATGCAAATAGAAAGTATGAAATGAGTAATGCATGCACCAAGAAGCAAACACTACTAGCCTGTACCCCTCAAAAGATAACGTCATTCAAAGTCTGTGAATTTAGTACCATGGAAATTGCACATATATTGGCTTTACTGAATTTAAATGGTCAGGTTATCTTTTGAGGGCACAGGACAAATGTATTTGCTTCTTGGTGCATGTTGCTAAAGAGGTTCTCGATATTTTAAAGAACAAGATTTCAAAAAAGATGTTTTCCTTGCTATCACATTGCGTTCACTCTGGCTACTTTCAATATGAAAAAAAAGTTTACAAACAAAATAAGGGATTGGCAGTGGGGCAGCCTCCTGTCTCCTATATTAGCTAACATCTTTTTTGAAGCTTTCGAACAAAAGGCAATCTCCTCAGCTACTCTTAAACCAAAAATCAAACAACCCCCAAAGGTTATATCTCCTTACCATATATCAGCTCGCTCTCCACAAAACTAAGAATTTTACGAAGATTCAACATAAAAACCTGCTTCTCTACTCTTCCTAAACTAAGATCGATTTTAAGCAAATACAAACAAGCTCACAACCATCTACAATTCCCAGGAGTGTACAAAATCACGTGTGACTGCGGGAAACAATAATATGGCCAAACTGAAAAATCCATTCTCGTACGTCTGGAAGAACACCAGAGGGACATTGCCTACAAAAGAACTAGAGCAAGTGCCCTGTCAAGCCATGTACTGTTTTCGGTAAACACAAATGATGAAGGCCGTCAACATGAGATAAACTGGACAACAACTTCAAACCTTCATATATGCCGTGAAGAGGTGGAGCGCCGCATAGTCGAGTCTAAGGAAATTGTTATGGACCCTCATCACATAAATAATAACCTTAGTTATAATCTACCGGACTCTTTCAGCTCTGCTATCCGATATTGGCACACTCGTGAAATCAGACGCACACAGCTGCCTAACAATAGAACTTCAACACGGACCGTGGCTACAATTCAAAGTTAACTGAATTTTATAATAGTCATTTTTATAGTGATACGATGTTTCTTATAGTGTTTATTTGCTTTCTGTGTTCCCACACCTGAAGAAGTCTGACAATCCGATGAAACATGTTGCGTTTTGAATAAATTTAATTGTTATTCTAGTCTCGGTTCTAGTCAGTATATATGAATATATATATATATATATATATTATATATAATGACATTTATAGATTTCTGTTGGCTTCCTTATAAGCATTAACATTAGTACTACAATTATGGCAGAGAAAGGAGCAACAAAGAATTGAAGAAATAGCAGCAATACCTTTTTCACATCAAGGGAAATTCCTGCACTGGTAACAGAAAGAGAAGAAATTTCCCCAGTGCCATCAACATCAATGACTGACACAATACATAAACATAGAACAGGATGCAACATAATAATTATACTAGTATATCCTGAAATCAAATGGGATAATGATAAGTTTTTCCAACTCTTATTTTCACATAATTTATTACCCGAGTTTGCAGAATGCAAAAAATGCAAAGCACTGTTAAAGATGAACAAAGACAAGCTGATATTTGAATTCCGAAAGAAATATAGAGGAAGAATGTGCAATTACTGCAAGTCAGCAAAAGTTGGTACATGGTTTAATAATTCAAAAGAAGTTATATTGTATTCTGTATATTCTTCTGCTATGATGACTGCTAATAGTTATTGATGAGGATGTCACAGATAGTAGTTCTTCACTTAACATCAAATTTCTATAAATGTGTAATGTGCCATTTCTCTTGATGTTGAAATATTAACTGTTATTTCTTATACATTCTAGTGAACACCAACTGATTGTATATCACCATGGGTATCGAGGTGAGCAGAAGCATTTCTGCTTAGGTAGATGTCAATTCAAAGTTTAACTAACGCTGTGGTTTTCACCACCATATTCTGCCTTAGTATCACCATCTCTGGGTCTGGCTCCCACTGACGAGACCTCAATAAAGGTCGAAACCAGTCTGGGTAGTGGCCCTTCCCTTAATGCATAGTATAATACATATTTGCAAAGAGATGTGCTTTGCATTATGGGAGATACTAAGACAAGGAATGATGAGAGTTTTGTCCACTTTTACCACGAGTTGCCTCAGTCCTGAAGATACTTAAAAAAACTTTGTTTGCTTACACTTAGATAAAGGATTAAACTAAATTTATTATATCATAATAATCCAAAAAGTCCAAAATAGTTTCATTTCTAATGAATAAAAAACACCAGATCTGGAAAGTTAGTGGTGTTGGGTTTTTTCATGTTTTTGGATATTTTTTGTTTGTAGGGTAGTGATTTGCTCATTTCACTGACTTTAAATGGTCAGATTAGCTCTTGAGGACCTGCCAGCCCTTGAGAGCTAACATGAAAAAAAAAAAAAACAATACCACAAATGCTGCAGCCCTTAGGGACTAGGATGCACCCACCCACCACTTTGCCCTGCCTAAAAAAATACCCACCTGCTGTGTGCACATTACTGGAAGGGACATCACAAGGGTGCAACCATGCCATTTCCCCACCTGGAAACACCCACTATGGCTACCACCTCCCACAATACACCCTTCTCATCTCAAAGACAGCCAAAAAATACTGTCCTGTGGGTTCGTTGCCAACAGTGCAGTCACAGATGAGATCGACACCCCACCACGCTGTGCCCACTCAATTCCACTTGAAAATAACTACCCACCCAGATTTAAAACACCTCCACCTGTAAACACTCATAGGCTACTTAAAAAAGAAAGAAAATCCTGCCTTCCAAAGCACATAGCCATCACCTCAGAAATCCACCTACCCTGCCTGTCACTTCATAAAATACTCGCCTTCCCCCCACAAATCGCCAGCACACATGTCCTCCTCCTCATGATGCCACATTGATCATAAAAAAAATAAACTTCACATCCTAATGTAGCATGAACAGGCATGATAATAACAAACCATTCATTACAAGCAAGAGTGCAATAAAAATATTACATTAGGACGTGGAGTTTATTCAAAAATAATACCACAGAAAAGCACAAAAAAGCATAACTCCTTAAAAGAAAAAGAAAATCTGCATAATAGTTCCTGTTGTTTTGCAAGGTAGTGATTATGGTTCTTAATCTTCTGCTTAGCAGCATTCTGGTCACTATAATGATGTCACATCTGATGACCTGGACCGTACTGACTGCCAAGTCGTGTTGCCACTTATGTAGGAAGTATCTGAGAGAGAGAGCTGGCATCATAAAGATCCTAATTTTATTATCAATATTAAATTATTTAAAATATAATTGACAAACTACCATTAAAATATTTTATTACTAATATAATGTTAATATTGGTTATATAATACATGTAATATGTAAATGTTTACCAAGTTTTCATAGTAATAGTGTATTTCAGGGAGGTGATAGAAGCAGATAAAGTGGTCTAGTTACTGAATGATAATTTTATAAGGGTGTGAGAACAGAGGTCGATGAATTGGAGGTACTTAGGATAATGCAAAATCTTGATACAAATCCAGCTGTGGGATTAGAGGGATATCAGCTTGCATTTTATGAGAATTTGTAAGGGAAGTGGCAGTGCTTTTGACTAGGCTGTTTAATTAAAGTCTTGACCTGACAAAGTCTCAAAGGAGTGGAAGCAGGAAAAAATAATTCCTTTGCATAAAGGAGGATATAAGGCTGGTAGCAAATTATAGACCAATCAGTATTTCAGCAGTGGTGGTAAAAGTACTGGAAAAGTTGGTCAGCAAGCAAATTCAGGAATGGGTGGATAAGAACATGATACTCATGAGGGACAGCATGGCTTTGTGAAGAGTCAGTCTGTCTTAGTAATTTACTTTTTATAATAGTGACAGCTAAGTTGGATAAAGGAAATGGCATCATGACGATACTGCTGGATTTTGCAAAGGCATTTGACAGGATGCCACATGGAACTCTTGTTATGCAAACTGCAACAAATGAGGATGGATAGGAGACTGGTGATATAGATACAAGGATGGTTGATATTGACAGATACCTAAAAGTAGCATATGGAGGAACAGAATCTCGGAGAAAGTGAGTGACTAGTGGTGTGCTGCAAGGCTCTGTGCATGGACTACTGCTTATTTCATTTATACATAAATGATATAGGACATAATTTGAAGGGAGATATTCAATTGTTTGCTGATGTTGCAAAGTTGGGCAGGGTAATAGTTAAATAGTTTAGAGTTGTCATTAAAAATAAGGTATGAGATTTTTTATTGGTAAGCACAGACATTATGCCTATATTCAAGTATTCGAAGTTACGTATATCAGATGTGTTGTGTTGCCAGTTAATTTTCAAAATGTTAACTTAAAGTTATGTAAGAGATAGAGAATGGTCTCTGTAAGTCTGAATTGGAAATTTATTGCAAATGCTGTTTGTTTCAGGTTTGAGTGAATTATGGTGTTATAGCTGTGTCAGTTCGCAACCAGGATGTGGTGATCATCTTGACTGGAGGATTCATCATGCCATAACTTGTCCGAAGGATGATGATAAGTGTGTTAAAATTATCGAAAAAAAAGGAGGTAGATTAAATCACATTGTTACTGTTTCTGAATGTTCTGTTATAACATGAAATATACTTCATTTTCAGCATAACACAAGTCATCATCTTATCAAATTCCTGGTATGTACTTGAAGGGATATACAGGTTATTATGACAGTACTATGTGATAATGGGTTTATGTTATTACAAGCTTTCTATCAACACAATTAACCTAAAGTATTGTGATATTACTAAGTGAGTTCACTTGCCTCAATCAGTGGTGGAAAGATTTTCCTTCCTAGAAACTAGTTCCTTCCTCACCTACATATAAAGCAGATGAACTAGACAGAAACGCATACTTCAGCACATGTTTGATTATTTACCTCAGTTTATTAATAGATGTGCATGTACACACAACACACACACTCACTTGCTTTGGATGCATACCTGAGATTAGCATAAATTGAGAGCGATTGAAGCTTACATAAATCCTCTGTCAACAACTGTTGTGTACACATAAATTGCAATTAGTGGTTCCATGCTTAAATGCAAATACCATGTGACAGTATCCTTGCCCATGGTCACATTACAGTTGAAGAACGTCGGTTTGAACTGTGCAGATCCACTTATATGCAGATTTTTTTGAATAAATCTATTGGAAAATTTTTTGGATATTTTTTACAATTTGAAAAAACCTACAGACCAACCCCATAGCCTAGAAATATTGAAAACATTAAGAAAACTTAGGTAAGTCACGAATGCATAAAATCTGTAGATACAGGTAACCCTTGTATAACGCGGATGTTAGGTTCCATAGAAATGCTATGTTATATAAATCGCATTATGCGAGACTCAGATCACATAGAAAAAGTAGGGTTATGTTCCAAAATCGTTTCTTTTTATTATATAAACAACAATGGCATGTCCAACAAAAAAAATGTTTATTTAATTCAAGTTATTCATGTAAGTTAAGAAAACATAAACTGTGAAACAAATACATACATACGTACAAACTTATAAAAATTACAATTGTATATGCAAACTTCCACATAATGCATAAATGTTTTAGGCAAAATAAAGTGCATATTTTCATCGTCATCACTGTCTTCAAAAATAGCATTTCATAGCATTTCATGCCGGCAAAGGTTGGTCGATTGGTAGAGCCTCTGCTACTAATGGCTCAGTTAAGTAAGTTTGAGCGCGGTTAGTAGTTGGAAGGGGGCCAATCGTTCGATGCTGTCGGCACACTCTCCCTCGATGAGTCTTTGGACTCCCTGGAGGTGTCAAAATAATAATAATAATAATAGATGTTCTTTATTTATGATTGGTCATTTGTCATCATCACTTGAAATCTCTTGGACATCATTTGTGTAATTTTCATTGCATACTTCGGCTGGTTTAGTTATCAAGACGTCAGTAATAAGACATTGCTTATCACTATGCTGCAATTTTTTATTAAGTTCATAATAGCTAAACAAATATCCAATTGTCTCGTGACAATTGGATATTTGTCATGAGACAAATATCTGGAGTGCTCCAATGAGGGATCATTATCCATAAAATAACTTCCTAACTTTCTTGCTAAGTTCAATCCTGCTAATTTCTTTAACGGATTCATCAGAATCTTCGGCAGAACTTTCCCAGCCATTTGGTTCGACGTCATCTATTAATTGTACCAGTTTATCCCTATTTAAATCTGCTTCTCCATTAGTTAATTCACTAATTCGTTTTGAACCATATTGCAAAACCCCTCTCCACCAAAAATGTGTGTGATGTTTATTATATGATGTAGCTCAGCATCCACTGGAAGTACGAAATTTTGTTCTGGAACAGTCAGGCCATATTTTTTTCCAGCAAGAGCAGTCAGTGTAGAGGATTGTAATTCCTTAATGGTCAGAGAAATAATTTTCACACAATTCAATATTGTAAACTGTTTTCATACTCGAGACAGTGTTAAGTTTGGATTAGATTCTGTTTTTTCCAAAATTAATTGGAACGTTCGACGAATATAATATGACTTAAATGTTGATATTATTCCTTTGTTGAGTGGTTGAATAAGCGAAGTAATATTAGGCAAAAAAGTGCCATTTTAATATTTGGATGTCTTAAATTTATTGGAAGGCCTGGTGCATTATCTAAAATTAGTAGAATTCTGAAGTCGATATTTTTATTTTTTATTTTTTGTGTGTGTGTAAATTTCTACATCGGGTACAAAACACTTGATTCTGAATTTTCAAACATGCTAGCTGTAACCCATGCTTTTTTGCTGGCCCAATAAACAAGTAGGGGGGACTTGTTGAGCCATTTCATAGGAAAATTTTAATTTTCTCTTCGAGCGAAATGGAATTTTTTTTCCTTTCGTTGCAGTTTTAGTGGCCATTACTAGAAAAATAAATTTTTTTACATAAAAATAGCATTACATATTATGTAACTCACTAGAAAATAGTGCTCAGCTTGAGATTAACACACTTGTGATTTTTAATTTTAATTTTTTAATTTTACTTCTACTACATTAGCAATACGAGCAGACACAAATTTAACAAAGATAAAATTTGATTTTTAAGTCACACGGCGAAAAATATACGAAAAGATAAAGGGTTACTACAATTTGTAACTGTGTTATATCGAAACTGCGTTGTATAAGTATCGCATTGAACAAGGGTTACTACAGTTTGTAGACCACATTATATCGAAACCGCATTGTATAAATACACCGTTATACGAGGGTTGCCTGTACTAGTCTATTTATCATTTACTATTATAAAATATACACAATCTATTATAAAAAGTTAAAATTTCAAAACTACAGTCAAGAGAAATGTAAACAACCATAAAGATGCAGTATTAAATCATAAGACCATAAAATTAATTAGCATAAAATAAAAATTTTATAACGATTCATTAGTGTATAGGTATTTTTAAACTTTTTCCTTTCAACCTATTGTATCCCTTTTAATGATTTTTACAATTGTTTTTATGCTGTTTTATGCAATATGTATGTAATATCCTGAGACCTGTACATCATACATAGTGTATGGGCTAGGCTGTCATGAAGCAATCATATTGCTGCTTCTTCATTATCAATGCACGAATCGTAATTCTTGCAAATAAATATGAAAAATTTCTTTTTCACATTATCTTTTCATTTTTAATATCTAGTGTTAGTAATACATATCTACAGTGTTTTATATCATATAAGACAATATTGGTGTAGGTACTGACACATATGATTCATCTTGTAAACAGCTGAAGTAAACTTACAGTATCAATAAATACAGTATGTATACATTTTTGTAAATGTATTTTCACTTATGATTTTCTTAATGTTTTCTTTTCTCTAGCTTACTTTATTGTAAGAGTACAGTATATAATACATATAACATACAATATATGTGATAATCGACTGTTTATATTATCATTAAGGCTTCCGATCAACAGCAGGCTATTAGTAGTTGAAAGTTATACATGGATTTTTGAACAACATGCTGTTTCAGTAGTATTTATTTTATTTTTATATAATGATAATATAAATTAATACAACTCATTATGGTCCAAAAAAATCTTATATTCAGAAGAAATTCCAATTAATTTAATTGGAAGTTATTATAGACATTCTAATTGCTCTGAGATGAATTGGAGACTGGAAGCTTTTTCAGGAATTATATGATGAACTGATTTAATAGAGCCTCCATAGTCTAGCCAGTTTCAGTGATTCCCTTTGATTGGAAAGACCTATGTGTGAATCCTGTCTAGAATGCAAAGAAGCTTTTTAGGATATGCAAGGACGTATTTTTATTGGGATTTTTTAATTGAAGGAGAGTTACCCAGTCTTATATGTAGTTGACAGGATTTTTCATCCCACAACAGGCAAACCAGCCAGAAGAACAGATGCATTTGAAACACACATAATGTATTTTGTCGATAGGATTAACTGTCCTATCAGAGTAGGGTAGTTAATCCTAATGAGAGGCGATTGGGACTTTCTTGCTGCCACTCTAACCATCTGGCAGGGTGAGTAAAAACACTGTGTCACCCAGTGATTTTGTCCTTGCATATCAGCAGCTGCACCACATGTCGTGATGATGCTTTGAATGTAACCAAATCTATGCCGAAGGGGAACTAATGTATTTGTTTCAGGATATATCAAAAAAACAATAATTAAGGCAAATGCTTCCTCTCTTCCCTGCACATATGTTTGTTAATATGTGAAACATCATTGAGCCATGTTAGAATGGGAATAAGGAAGAGAAACGAGGTGTGAATAGAAATACTTTCATTACTGGCAAACAAATTATTGATAATTAACATTTGAGTAAAGTAAATAACATGTGAATCCTATAAACTCTAGACATAATGATGACATAATTTTAAAAAAAAATTATGAGAAGGGTGAAAAAAACGTGTTCACAAAATATAAATAACTAACCAATGTTAAACAGTGGCTGCATACATTTAGTAGCTCAATAAAATAGCTATATGAAAGGATTAATCCAGTGATTAGGTGATTCATTTAGGTTTGCTAGAATACATGGGGATTGATGGAGTAGCAAATCATCTTGTAAAATTTTTTGTGCTTGTTATGTGTATTTATTTCTGATGAGTATGTAGATTTTTTAGACCAAAAAATGAATGTGACAAAAGATAACTGACACTTGGTTTAATACGTCATGATAATATAAATAATTAAACCAACTAGTTTCGCCACATATGCTAGTGGCTTCTTCTTGGTTAAGAAGAACAAAAAAATATAAGGGGTAAACATGAACCATTACATAATTAAAATTGAGCATGTAGGAACCATTGCACAAAAGTAAAAAAAAAACATGGAGAGTGGAAGCTGGCACAGGTCAGTTATTGTTCAGTAGGTATGCATGATAGTTGGCAGAAAAGTAAGTCTGGTGTGTAGAAAGCTAACATTAGTATTGTGAAAGTTCATCAGTTATAATAACTGCAGATGTGCTTATTTTGATAAAGCGTATGTTATTGAAACTTTACATTGCTTGTCATTAATGGTTTGGTTTTGAGATTGTGTCCTGTTAGCTCTTAAGAAACTACCAGTGCCATTAGCACGACAGCAGTGCTGCGAATGGGAATTAGCCAGTTCATATGCAATATTGACTTCATAACTAATTTTATAAGTTAGTAACACGAGTAACAGATTAATTTAAATCTGTGCCCTCGGTGTCAGATAACCTAGTGCTTTACCAGGCATAACAGAAAATTCTTACAGGTATTGATTACTTATGTATGTGCCTTTCGTATACCACCTGAAACCAGAACCTGTTTCATCAGTAGTCGCTGGTATCGCTGTTTTTGTGATACAGAAATAGTTAACATATAGATGTACAGAGCCAGCTATGAATGTATTTGTAGTTTTGAATTAATAAGATCATATTAACCCTTTAACTGCTACAGTCGAGTTAACTCGAGCACAGAAAAAAATGGCTCCCTCAAGGGGACACCCCTTGCAGATTATGCAAATTTTATAAAACACTATTATTGCCATTTTTGTGAGTGAACAAGTGTATATCAAGAATGCATGATGCTGTCCGGACTTCTTACTTGTAAGAATTTTAATTGATTTTATTTATAAATTTTTTGCAAAATTAATACAGCACATGGGAAAAAAAACTTAAAAAAAATATATGGGTGTGTGTGTGTGTGTGTGTGTTTTTATTCAACCTTAAGGGTTGAGCTAGATGATTGAAAGGGGAACTTCACATAACCTACCTGTAATGAATGTGGGGAACTGATTGGGCTTCTGACCCACTCTTCAACCCTTGCTTTCCTATTGTTTTTCATTACTAGGTATCCACTTGGATATTGAACAAATAATGATGGACTGCCAATTTTAGTTTAGGTTTAGTGTATTTTAACAATACATTGAGATCAAACCAACAACAAGGCATAAGGAGGTAGCATCAGTCAGTGATGCTGCAGCTAACAAATTATGGGGAATTTTGAAGAACTTGTCCAAGGTTATTCACCATCCCAAGTGTTTAACTTCATCAACATTGTATGCTCTTCTAGAGGAAGATGCCCAAAAGAACATACATTATGAAGGGTAACCTTCATAATGTATGTTCCAGGACATAATTCTAAGAAATTTTTCAAGATTGGTTTGTCAGTCATTTTCCACCAATATAGAGAACAATATCTTCAGACAAGAACTTGGAAACAAAGGCTCTTATTTGTCGATAATGCAACTCATAGTTTAGTCCTTAAATATTTCCCAGGATTCATAAAAGTGAAATGTTTGTCCTTAAATATCATTTATTCAACCAGTGGATAAGCATGTTATCACAAATTTTGAACAAGACTTCATAGTGATTGAGGGAAAAAGCAAGCTGACATTAAAAGAATTTTGGAAAAGTTATAGCATCAGTGATACTATTGATAATATTGGTAAATCACAGAAACATGTGAAATTATTGACAGGAATATAGAAAAATTTGTGGTCCCAAATTGTGCCTGTTTTGAACTATTCAAACCAACTAAGAAAAATATGTAAAAAAAAATTTTTTTTTACATATTTTTCCTTAAAAACATATAATACTGTCATAAAGGGAATGTAAAGTAACATTTAGATAATTTTATTAAAAATGAGCAAAACTCCATTGCTTATTATTTGTAAAAGTCTACTGTGACATTTTCCAGTTTTTCACAGTAAGTGGACATCCACTGTATAGCTGGAGACCTAACAAATAATTAATTTGGAATATTGTTTGACAAGAAGCTAGTAATAATAATAATCATGAATTTCCTGATATGTATCTTCACTTAGTGTACTGTAAACTTAATTATGTACACTGTTTCCAAAAGCCTAAGAACAAACATTATTTCTGAAGATTGTAGCCACAAATTCAGACGAATGAACTTGTGGCAATTTGTGTAACTGATGATTTTGAGTAGAAAGCGGGTACATATTCAAAATTTTAAATTGCATACACAGAGGTCACACGGTAGCACTTAACAGGATAAAAGGCAAAAGGCTGTGCTGAGAGAATTATAATTATGTTTAAAAGAAGCCATTTCATGAAGAAATAAACTTGCAAACTTGGATGTCTTGTAATGTCTCAGAGACATCATCTAGATGGTTTCACATGGAGAAGAATTATTGGAAAGTTTAAAGAAGACTGCAGAATTACTGATATTGCCAGAGTTTGGAATCTCACATAGTGTTGTATCCAGGCTCTGGGCAGTGTGTAAAACCATTGGAATGTGTTCCAGACATTTTCCCTTATTCCACAGTGGAGCACGAAGACAGATTTTTGGTTATAACAGCAAAATGCAATTGAAGCACCACGGTAGGTCAGCTTGCAAGTTGGCTCCGTTCAAGTACACAGATATTTCAACAAAGTGTTGAAAGACATTTGTGCCAAGTAGATCTATACACCTGAAGGCCTGTAGTTTGCATCCCTTTATGTGCAGCTTATTGTAGAGTACGTTTTCAGTGGTGTTATATCCATAAAAATTGGACAACACAACATACCAATGGACTAAACGTACTCCTTACAGATGAGAGTTGTAGTTTTTCCTCCGATTCTAGACAGAACTTCATCAGGTGTGAAAGTGTTAAAAGTTACTGCTTACTATCATGAGAATGTTTCTTGAAAGGGATAGATAAGGTAGTGCTGGGGACATAATGTAGGGGGCATTATGCTTAATGGATGCACCGAGCTATAAGTGCTAGAAAAAGGGACTATGACTAGTGAATGATATTGCAATTAAGTTCAACGTCATGTTTGATTGTTCTGTGATGCTGTAGGTGAAGAATTATGGATGACAACGCTGTACCAAATCATACACGAGCAAATACTTATGCAGACAGAGGATATTAATCAAATTGAGTGGCCAGCACACTCTCCAGATCTCAACCCCATGGAACATGCTTGGGATGCAATAGGGAGAATGCATTGCTGCTTGAAATTCCTCTCCAGAAAACAAACAAGACCTTATTCTTGCTCTGAAGGAGGAGTGGGCCAGTTTGCCTCAAGAACTGAATCACTTAGTGCTAAGTATGGGACAATATTGTGAGAGCTGCATCGCAGTTTGGGGTACACATTTTCCATACTGAAATGTCTCTCCACATGGTTTTCCATAAGCACTACATTAATTCCTTAACTACGTCCTTAAGAAATTTGTATTTTGCCAAAAACATATTGCAATTTAATTTGTACAGAATTTATAACACACTTTTTGTGTAATATAATTGATTAGTATCCTGGCAATAAACTTATGTCCACATTTGGCTGAAATCATGAAAATCATTTTCATTAGTCATGAAAATCTTTCATATACAAAAAATATAGTTCATTCTTAGTTTTTGGACGCCAGTGCAGTATTCTCATAGCACTGTTAATAATTGGTGGATTTTTATATTGAGGAGATATTCATATATATTATCTTAATATTAATCCTACCATAGAGATGATCTCTGTTTCTAACAATTATTTTTTTTATTCCAAGTGTACCTATATGTTTTTATATGCACAAGGGGTTTACTCCAATTGGTGCAATGATCTTAACTCTTTCTTTCAGAATCCAAATAATCACTGACCCAAGACCAAAATACAAAATAAACACATTAATAAAACAAAAACAATATATATACACTTCAAACAAATATTACATAACTAACTACAAATTAATTTGATCCAAGGCCTTTTTAAATTAAACTTACACTTAAGACTAGACTAAACACTTTGTTTGCACAATCACAAAATGTTCATAGCCAGTTTCTCTCTCTGTCAAGGCCCTTCTCCAAAGACATATGACTTTATTCTTTATTTTTATAGGATCCTTTCTCATCACTTATGTAGCACACAATAATTCTTCCTAACTCAATTCTATCTCACTATTATTTCTTTTTAGTAGAAATAATAGTGAGATCCGGCGTCCTTAATCTTCCTAATCAGAGTTTTCTCGAACATTCCTTTAGAACGTAAATAGCAAATTCTTCTTTTATTCACTAAATGCTTATCGACAGTCTTAACTCTTCCAATAAAAAAAAACTTACAGTTCCACAATTCCTTTTTCAGAATCTACTATTTATCTTTCAATTAGTGTTTCCTCCAATATTCCGTTTAAAACGCATATAGCAATATTTTATTTTTTTTATCCACATACTTATTCCACATTAAAACTCAATAGTTCCACGATTCCTTTTTTGGAATATACTATTAATTTTCCTCCGACTGTCACATAAAAACTTAAGTTCCTCCCGAACCTAAATTTCTGCTGGCCTGTGTTCTAAATTCCTTCCGAACGCTCTCTTGTTTACAGCCGTTACTCAGATACCGAACACTTTCTTGTCAGCTGTCAATCACTTATCAAACTTCTCGGCGAGCATGCGCACTCCGTGGCAAGCGAGAAACTAAGTACTGTATAATGGCTGACACTCTGTCTCCGTTAGCGACAAGAGAATGTTCTCATAAAACACAACTTTTGATAATTTTAAATTACAATAAAATTTGTTTAAAGTAACAGAACTATTCAAATTCGGTAAGTACATAAATTTTGAACTGCTTTACATATCACTTTTAACAAAACAATTTCCATAACGGGCACATCGCAAATGCCGACAATGCGTGTCATGAAAACAAAACTAATAAACATACTAACATAAACAATACGTAAAAATATTCAGAATTTTAATTATGATTATTTTTACAGCATCATATACAATCCTTGAGAGTACGTCAGGAACCGATGAGCATGATGATATTGCTGAGACATTTGCACTTTTTGTGCTCAAGGATAGCAGAAGAGTTGCTAGAGGGAAACAGGAAGGGAAACTTATATATATATATATATTTAAAGGAGACATTGAAGAAGAAACATAGCCATATTCCAGATATGCAAACAGAACATTTTTTTGTTATTTCCAAATAAAAAAAAAAAAAAGATGCGAGTTATCTAATTAGATTTTAGTAACCTACCACCACCAATAGATAAAATTATTGCACTTATTAACTTTAAAGGAATTAACTGATTTTGGTTTATTTTTGTTTTTTCTGTAGGCCCATTAATATTACATGTTTTATTCATAAGGCTGATTTGTATCTGTGCATGTGAGATAACATTTTACACACACTGTTACATCCATGCATACCACAATTATTCTGTTTGTTTATTTGTAGATAAAATGTTAGTTTTGAATTTCTCTCACTCGGTCTCTTCAGCTGTCTTTTTTTGGTAATCTTATTGTCTTGATGATAAATCCCTGGATGTGAATCTGTTTATTAAATGGATTAAACTGTTAATACGAGGGTGGTCTGAAAAGTTCTCGGCCTAGCAATGAAAAAAAAAAAACGAATTTATAATTTCAAAATTATTTTTATTTTTCAGCATAATCTCCCTTAAGACTAATACATTTATTCTGGCGATGCTCCAGCGCCATTATCCTGTCCTGTAGTGGTTTTCAGTAAGATCTGCAAAATACCCCTCTGCAGCTGCAATCACCTCTTGATTTGAAGAAACATGCTGACCAGCGAGGAAGAGTTTTAGTTTTGGAAATAGATAGAAGTCACGGGGAGCGAAATCTGGGGAATATGGTGGATGTTCCATCAATTCATAGTGCAGATCCCTTAACTTTCCCATTGTCAAAAAACACTTCTGTGGGCAGGTGCATTGTCCTGATGAAAGATGATTTTTTTTCTTCTGCAAACCGGGTCTTTTCTCACAAATTTTTTCGTCTAGTATAGTTAAAAGATCAGAATAATATTCCCCATGAAACAAATAGTTACAGTTACTTGCTGTCAACTAGCCGCTAGAGGGCTATTTGGTGTGTAGTATTTGTAGAGAGCTCCTGAAAAGATAAGTGTTATTTTGAATAATAATTAGCAATATTGCTTGAATCTTACATAGTATTATTTACTTTTCATATCTTAGCGTGTCTGTGTGAATTTTGCGTTTTCTGCATTATTTCAATTAGTATTTTGATAGATAAGACAGATAGCTTGCACATGGCACTGATAAGAAGGAAAACAATGCCAACCAAATTGGCATCTTTGTTCAAAAATGTTAACATAAGGGAGTTTATTCAGTGCAATGTCTGCGAGATATATGCTTTGCAGAGAGTGGTTGGCGTTTGGTTAGATAATGATAGTGGAGTGAGTGTGTGCAGAAAGTGTAAGGAAAGTGAGAATTTAAAGTGTGTTTCAGGTCGCGAGAGTGATATCGTTGTTGAAAGTCAGAATGTAGAAAATAGTGATATGATAGAAATTTGTGATGGAGTACCAGTTTGCTTTGAGAGTGGCATTGAAAGTGAGAATGAAGGTAAAAATGCAGAATGGATAATAAAAATGATGAGTTAGTTGCAATGAATGAGATCGCACGGTTGCACAGAGTGATACACAGTGTGAAGCGACAGGTGGAACGTTTGCAAAATTCTATATAAAGCGCATCAGCTACTGAAAGGCAAAAGTATGATAAGAAAAATAAGCGTATGATCATGAGTGTAAGTGAAATGAAGGAGTGAGTGTTGTATGGAGATTCTTTAGTAAGAGCTGTAATAGATGAGAGTGTGTGTTAAAATCATACTTACCAGGTGCAAAAATTAAGGATGTGAGTATTAGAGTGCAAAAGCAGAGGGTGAAAGAAATGATATTAGTGACGGGAACTAATGGCTTAAATGGAGATAAAATGGCTATGAGAGAGGACTTAAAGGAATTACTAGAGGTAGCAAAAGAAAAGAGTGAGATAGTGAGTCTGTTACCACAATATGACAGAGATGAGGAGGAGGACCATAATTGCAAATGACTCTGTGCAGGTTATGCAAGAGGAGTGGTGTGGAGTTTATGGACGTGTGGAGTGAGTTTGATGGGTGAAAGGATTTATATAAGTAGAATGGTATATATTTGAATGGATTTGGTGTGCGGAGACTTGAAAACGTGTTGTTGAATGAAGTGGAAATGAATGTGCAGAATCAGGAAAACTAGAGTTATTAAGGGAGGGGGGAGTAGATATGCAGACTTTAGGGAGGCAGTTGAGTGTATGAATGTGTATAATTTGCCTGAGCAAGTACGAAGGACACCAAATCAGAATGGGATAGTTAGTATAAGGCATCAAAATAAGGGGTGGGACTAACAGGCTTCTGCATTTCATGTATACTAATGCCAGGAGTATTAGGAACAAGAAGGAAGTTTGCCTTGGTTGGCTCTTCCAGGCCACAGGTTATTGGCATTAGGGAAACATGGTTGACAGAAGATGATATAGCTAGTGGGATTGAATGTGAAGGGTATAGTGTGTTCAGGAGGGACAGGGAAATAAAATGGGGGGGAAGGGGTGTTATTGATGATAGACGATGAACTGCAGCCAAGGCGAATAGAAGTTGAATAGCTGGATAGAGTAAAGAGCACATTTGAGGCTATTTGGTATGAGATTGAGGCTAGCAGAACAAAACATATAATTGGGTGCTGCTTTAGACCAGGTGATGAAATAGATTGTGGGGATAGTATGCATAAGCAAATAGAAGCAATGAGTGGAAGGAGGGTAATTATTATGGGGGATTTCAACTATGGTAACATTGATTGGAAGAGGAGGAAAGGACACATGGGAGGAAGGAATTGGATTTTATGCAGTTATTAAGGGATAACTATCTGCGACAGCATGTAATGGAAAATACTAGGGATCAGAGAGTGCTAGACCTAGTAATTGCATCTGAGAATTTGGCTGTAACGAATATGACCACGTTGCCACCAATTAGTGAGAGTGATCATAGGGGCTTGATTTGGGAGGTGGCTAAATGTGTGGAATTTTCAATTAAGACAGGGTACATGTGGAATTACCAGGCTGGTAGGTATGACAAGCATAGGAGTTTGCTTGGTTCAGTGCCATGGCATGTAAAACTACAAGGGCTGGATGTTGATAGTGCATGGGAGGCAGTTAAGGAGTGTTTGCAGGAGGCAATGGCTGACTGTATACCTGAAGTCCGAATAGTAAATCAGGTAGGGGTTAAATGAATGAATAACACCATTAAGCTTGAGCTGCAAAAAAAGAAATAACTGTGGAGGGAATTTAAGGAGTAAGGTGACCTGCAGGCACATGAACAGTATAAAGCGCAGGCCAGAAGGGTAACGAGCGTGGTAAGAAAAGCAAAAGCAGATTATGAAAGAAAATTAGCCATGCAAGCTAAAGAGAATCCCAAACAGTTTTTTCGATATGTTGCAAGTAAAAGAAAAAATGTATACGGCAGAATGATTTTAAAGAATGCCGATGGTAGGGAGGTAACTGAATCAGTTGATATAGTGGAATTACTGAACCAGCACTTTGCAAGAGTATATCATCCAGGTGGTGACATTGCAGGAATGAAGGAACCATTAGTTTATATGGGAATTGTGGTGAATGAAGTGGAGGTGAATAGTCTATTACAAAACCTCAATTTCAATACATCTGTGGGGTTGGATGGTATACCAGCTCATGTCGTACGTGAAGCAGCTAAAGAATTGTCAGTGCCTTTGACCATTTTGTTTAATTTGAGTCTCAGGTCTGGGTTAGTCCTGAGGGGATGAAAAGAGGAGAAAATAGTTCCACTGCATAAAGGAGGTTCCAAGACTGATGTTGTAAATTACTGACCGATTAGCATATCAGGAATCGGTGTCGAGGTCTTGGAGAAAATAGTCAAGAGGAGAATTCAGGAATGGATAGATGAAAATGGGATACTGTATGGAGGACAGCATGGTTTTGTGAAGGGTAGATCATGCCTCAGTAACTTGCTCATGTTTTATAACACAGTGATGGCTGAACTGGATAAGGGTAATGGGTTACAGTGATCCTACTGGACCTTGCTAAGGCCTTTGACAGGATGCCACATGGAATTCTAATTAGTAAACTGCAGCATATGGGGATGGATATAGGGTTGGTGAGATGGATAGGAGAGTAGTTGATGGACAGATATTAGAGAGTGGTTTATTCAGGAGTAGAGTCCAAAAGACGGACTGTGACTAGTGGTGTGCCACAGGGTTCTGTTCTTGGCTGTTTAATTTGTTCATTAATGATATAGGAAAGGATCTGAGAGGAACGGTTCATTTGTTCGCTGATGATGCTAAGTTGGGTAGGGCAATAGTGAATGCAGAAGATGTCAAAATTTTGCACAATGATTTGGATAGATTGGTGGTCTGGGCTAAGGAGAATGGATGTCAATTTAATGTGGCGAAATGTAAGGTTATGCAATTTGGGGTGAAAAGATTAGCAGCAGTATACCACATAGGTGGAACTATACTCCAGGAGATTGACGAGGCCAGGGATTTGGGAGTGTTGGTGGATAGGTAGTTGAAGTTTAGGAGACGCATCGCAACAACCAAGTGATTTGATGAGCTAAATTAGCTCATCAAATCACTTGATTGCTGAAAAATACTTTGACGTGCAGAGACAAACAGGTTATTGTTCCTTTGTATCGAGCCTTGATAAGACCCTATCTGGACTATTGTGCCCAGATTTGGGCGCTAGTTTCTTCTTGAGATGATGTGAGCAAGATGATAGCTGCTATCATCTTGCTCACTCATCTCAAGAAGAAACTAGCGCCCTATGGAATGAACCTTATGAGAACAGGTTGAAGATTTGTAGGTTGCAGAAATTGGCTGATAGGTGGAAAAGGGGCAATATGATTGAGACATTCAAAATACTAAAGGGTTTCTATAAGATTAATTCAGAAGATATTTTTGAGAATAGGACTGGTGGTGGGAGGACTAGGGGCCATCCATGGAAGCTGGGCAAGGGTGTTAGAGGTAGATTTTTTACTTGGAGAGTGGCGAATGAGCTGCCAGAGTCTGTTGTGGGTGCCATGACTGTAAATGAGTTCAAGGCGAAGTATGATAGATACTGTGTGAATGTTGAATAGTTGTCCTTGACACGATGTTAGGGCCTCCCTCGATGAGTCTAAGGACTCCTTGGAGTTGCCTGTTTTAATAATAATATGCAGACATGTACAACATATTTTTATATTTCTAATCCTTTTGTCATATAATTATAGTTTGTTGTTAATTGCAGGAAAAAATAATTTCCATTCTAAAATGTTTTTATTTTATTTATATCTGAGTTTTAAAAAAAAGGCCATCAATGGATTTCGAATGGAAAATTATTGTCATTTATCTTTATTATTTATTGCACATAAATCTTATATCAGCTTAATAAAAGGAATGTCAGTCTTTTTTTTTTTTATATTGCCTGATTATTTACTAGTTACTATTCTTGCTGTTTATTATTATTCCACACCTCCAAGCACTCATCAAGGGTGGGTATTCTATTCTGTTCTATTCTGCTGCACACAACTCAATTATCTCTGATACTCGCTTAATCTTCCAACTACACGCCACATCATATTGCCCACTACCAACAGTATTTTTTGTCTGTAAACTGTGTTCTCCATGCCGATTTGTTTATATGCAGGATGAAAAACCCTGCTGTTTTCATATGAGATTGGCTAACTCATCTTCAATTGAAAAAGCTCCATATAAAGATTTCTCTTGCCGTGATGAGAATTGAATCCATCTCCTTTCCAATCAAAGGGTGCAATTGTGGTGGTGGGCAATGATTTCGTTGTGTGTAGACGATGATGGTAGTGGTGTTCTGCAGCAGTAGAACACCACTTCCATCATCGTGGATTAAATGGTAGATGGGGAGCTGTAGAGTAGAATATCCTCCCTCGATGAGTCCTTGGACTCTTTGGAGGCATCACATAATAACAATAATGTACCATTGTTTTTCCAACAGCACTACAGTGCTGCTAAAAATCTTTGTTTCATAAAAAGCTTTCATGAAACAATTATTTCATAAAGTAATCGCAAAGGTATTTATTAAGAAGTTTGTTGTTTCTTCTGAATTACACTTGTTTATAATGTCTTTAAATTATCATTAATATCTTAAATAAATTGGAGTAAAAAAGCCAGTGATGTAATATGAGGAGTACTCCTTAAGAAAATAGGCAAAATAGCTATAAATATTAATATAAATTGCAAATAACATTTGGTTCTGAAACAATCACCCAATGAAAAAGAAGATCCCACATATTTTCTTCTTATTATTTGGTATTTTCTTGCAATGAGAAAAAAGAAATCACTGCACGTTTGAAAAGAAATATATTTACTGCTAGTTTGGATATGTGGTATTTTGAAGAGCTATACTTTGACTATTATTTTACATTAAAAATGTGTGTCTATTCTCCCCAAGTGATTTACATTTTCAAATGTCTTGTGAATGGTTTGAAAATAAATTATTATGCAAAATATTTGCAGGTTGGATAGGTGAATAACTTCTCCTGTCCCTCAAAACAGTTGAGCAGCTCTGTAATATGTCTGCACTTTTTTTTTTATTAAATTCAAATCATTCTTTCTTTCCTTCGAAGATAATTGTAATCAGATAATTTATAAGTTTTCAATAATAAAATTGAAGCCGTGATTATTATTATAAATTAAGAAATTCTTTTGACATAAATTACTGTATCAGTGTGTAAAGAAATATCAGTATTTCTGTTTAGGATGTCTGCTGATCAGTCAGACTATTGAGAAATGAAATAGGACATTGCTATTGTGTACGTTTGTGTTCTTTCTTTTATTTCTCAGTAGAGGTGAGAGTAATCAAAACTGTCATCCTTTTCCTCAAGCAGATAGGATTACTGGCTAGTATTCTTAAGACAGAATACTTATTTCAGAAATGGCAATCAGTGGAAGTAGTAATATTTGGAAATTT
Organism: Typopeltis vanoorti; assembly: GCF_054136105.1. Taxonomy (NCBI): domain Eukaryota; kingdom Metazoa; phylum Arthropoda; class Arachnida; order Uropygi; family Thelyphonidae; genus Typopeltis; species Typopeltis vanoorti. The sequence goes on along the minus strand of NC_143573.1, from coordinate 63,364,945 downwards.
GTTTAAGGGGGTGGTGTATGAAAACAAACACTCTTGAACCTTTTTTTTTTGTGGCATAGATATAAATATTTCATATAGTGAAAATATAACATGAAACATTTGTAAAACTTATAATAATTTCAGCAAACAACTGATGGAAAAGAAGGCAGTGACTGAAATAGATTTTTTTTTTTTTTTAAAGGCACTTCTAATATCAGACTTTGCTTTAACAAACAACAAAATTATTGCCTTATTTCTTTCATTGAAATAGTAAATTGAAGTAATATATTTTTAAAGCACTGTGAAAACTTTCAAACCAGTAGAAAATTAGAAGTAATTTATAATTCAGTTCCTGGAGTGGGAGGTAAGGGGGGGGGGGAATGCAACTGGAAATCTTCAAAATGAGCATAAGTTTTGAATCAGTGTATGGGATAAGTTTCACATATTTTCATCATATCCTCTCTATAGTGATTAAATATTGGATGTTATTGGAATGAGCATTCTACAGAAAAAAGTAAAATAATAATAATCTGTTCCAATTTTCAGCTAAAGGGGAAACCAATTAAGTTTCTACCAAAATAATTTGGGATATAAATTCTTGATGTTAAAAAATTCGCAATCAGAAAGATTTTGAATTTTTCTTGAACTAATTGGTCATAAACACAAACTCAGTTCTAAAACTGCAGAGTGACAATCCACAATAGTATTTTTTGCAAAGTAAAAAAAAAAGTTCATATTTATTTCAATAAATGGTATTTGGAAGCACTACACCGGTGCTATACTACCACTGATATCTTATGCTGCACCTGCCTGAAAACGTACACTAAAATCAAAGATAAATAAACAGACAAAAACTAAACAGAGTTTTCAATGCCTTATAGCCATTCATATAATTAAAGGATACAGGACAATATCTTTTGAGGCAGCTGGTGTTTTGCAGCTCTAACACCGATCTGCTTGAAAATACAAGAATTATCTCTTGTATGTGATGTCATTTCCGGAGATATAATGAAAGTTACAACATCGATCCAAATTACTATGAAACAGTGTAGCTCAGTGAATGTGGTGTTTGCACACCACGGCCTTGGCTGCACGAAGGAAGACTTCGTGCGGAAAAATTTCCTCTAGTCACCGACTAGACTTGAAACCAAGCCTTTTTTCGACCAGTTCCCGAGTTAGTCGATCTCTGGCATGGGCAAGCGGGTTTTTCTTCCCGTAAACTTAAGAAAATCGACCGTAGAACCAACATTATTTCCGACATTAAATACGAGTGTTAGGGACCACGAGATGGCAGCACCTGTAGAGCAGTCTCTCTTCACTATGTGCAGCTTAATTAGTGATAGCCTTGGGCCAGCCATCTCTGATTGGGTACCAGTGGAGATTGAACTGCCCACTCAGTCTCCAAAAAATTAGATAGGGCTAAAAACGGCCTTGCTTACTCCCTGTATATACGGGAATAAAAAGGCATTAACTGATTTTTTATTTTTATTTTTTTGATAATTTATAAATATTTAACATAATGATTTGCAATATAAGCATTTGAAAATAGTGCAAAAATAATTTCAGGTTTGTTATCATTAAAATTAAAGAATACATTGTCTTCTTCCACTGTGCCAATTTGTAAAATAAAAGATGGCAAATTTACCATTACTAAATAAATTCATTGCTGAGGCTGATCTCTGGTAACATTTCAGAGTAAATTATTTTCACACATGTGAAATTAGTTTTTATCTTTGGGAATAGACAATAAATAACTTGAACAAACAGCAAGTTAAAATATTGAAGGACAATGAAGGGAATTCCCAGTAAAACGGTATACTTTACATTACAATTAATCCACTAACGGCTCTATAGTTGCTGCCAGAGATTAATGGCAGAGGAGGGTAATTATGTGATAAAAGGCAGAATGCTGATCATCTTTTGATCTGTGAAAATGCTAAGGTGGACTGAGCATTTCATCCACTTTGGCCGACCGGGAGGTTAATCATCATGAATGACTTTGATTGAGTAGAAGTGAAATCTCATGAAAAAGAGGAAGCTGAATTTATTGAGCTGCTGCGAGATTATAAGCATAATGTGACAGGAGGATCTTGAGGTCAAAGAATATTAAACCTGATTATAGTGTTATGGGCGGAGTTCAATTAAAGATTGACTGTTCTGTTTCCAGTTGTGGCAGTGATCATGCTGTAGTGACCTAGGAAGTGACTTGGTATATGGATATTCCATTCAGAAAAGATTACATGCTGAACTACAAAGCACGAGGACAATACTGGGTGTGATCCCATGGTACCGGTTGCTAGATAGCAAGGATATTGGCAATACATGGGAAGTATCAAAAAATACATTAATAATGCAGTATTGGAATGCATCCCTAGAGTTTGAAGAATAAACAGGGTGGGAGTAAAATGGATGTGCAATATTATTAAGCAAGATTCTTAAGAATTTGATTTGGAATGATTATCAAGTGCATAAGGGTGATGGAAGTTATGAAAATTATAAAATGCTGGCCAAATGAGTTGTGGCTATTTCACAGAAAGTTAAGTGTGAATATGAAAAGAAACAAGTCCACTAGCTAAAGACAACCCAAAAAAATTCTGTTGTTGCAAGAAAAGGAAAGAATAAATTCAAAAGAATAACTACTGAACATGGGATGGTATATTGGCTTGCAATGCAGAAGAAATTGTTCAACTAATGAGTGTGCCTATTTTGCTAAATGCTATCAACCTGGCATATGCAATATAGAGTTTTCAATGCTACATCTACAATGGATGTAGAAACTCAGATGTATTGAGGAGGAGGAGGTATTAGAGCTGTTGCATAAATTGAATAAAAATTTGCCAGTAGGAGCCAATGAGTAATCAGCATAGATGTTAAGTGTTCAGCTAACTGCTGTACCTTTTGACCTGTCTGTATAATTTCCATCTCAGCATAGAGGGAAGATTCCACAGGAGTGGAAGAATGTATGATAAGGATTTGCAATATAAGCATTGCACAATAATGGTGCAAAGATGGGTCTAACTGTTGATCTGTCAATATCAAATGGAATGGTGGTGAAGAGTTTGAAAAAGATGTAAAGAGGTTGCATACAGAAATTAATTGACAGAGAATATACTTTGCAAAGAACAGCATGGATTTACTAAGGAAAGGTGAAGTTTGAGCAATCTGATTACCTTTTATAGTGATGTTATGGTTGAATTAGATAAGAATGGATACTAAAGAGTGAAAAGTCCAAAAGTATTATCATTGTATGATAATACTTTTGGACTTTGCTAAAGCTTTTGACAGGATACATCATGGAAAACTTATTTATGTTGGAGGATATGGGATTGGATTATAAACTATAGCTTGGATAAAAGGTTGGTTGATTAACGGATATCAAAAGGTGGTGTATGAGGGATGTGAGTTTGCAAGATTGCTGAGACACTGACATGTAAGAATAAGGAAGTTATTTTGCCCATTTACAAGGTTTTGATATGACCTCATCTGGACTATTGTGTGCAGATCTGGTCTCCTGGTTTCTGAGATAATGCAGATACAGTGAAGCGGGTTCAAAGGGGAAGTGTTAAAGATGATATCTGGAATATGGAATGAAGACTGTGAATTGAGAATTTGTGGACTGCAGATGCTAGCAGACTGGAGAAAGTGGTGATATGATAGAACTCTACAAACTTTTGAAAGGTTCATAGTGGAATTTTTCATTTTATGGAAGGTGGAGAGAGGACAAGAAGACATTAGTGGAAGTTGAATGAATGTAAAGTCAAGAAAGAGATGAGAGTTAGAATTTTTTCTCGTAGAGTAGTGTGTAATTGAAATGGCTTGCCTTTGGAGCAGGCAAGTGCAGATAGTGTGAATAAATTCAAGAGAATGTAGAGATTTCTCTTTTGCTGAAAGCACTACATCTGTTAACCTGACAAATCAAAAATCTTCATCTATTTCATACTGTTCTCACATTTGAGGTGGTATCTCTCTGAACTCTAAAAATACTTGGTCCAGAAAAGAGCAATTAGGTTGTTTTAATGTCTTACCAATTCACTCCACATCTTGCACAGATATTCAGTTTCTGTTGCTTTCTGGCTTTAAAATATGTTGTGTGCTGTCTTTGGGAACAATCTCTCGTATGTATTTCTTAGAGTACAATGTCTAAAAAATCCTATGTTAATCGGTTTCTTCCCATCCACAGTGTAGAAGCTTCCCATCCACAGTATTTAAATCTTGACAACTTGTGCCATTTAATGTAAATATCTTATTATGTGACACCAACAATAACTAATCTAGAGAGGACACACTACTCTGCAACTTTCTGTCTCCACCACTTAATCACCATCTACACCAAACTGCCGCTACCATCATCTACACATAACACCATCTACTGCCCAAAACCACCAGTATTCTTTGTCTGTAAATTTCATGTGTTCTCTCCTCTCTTTTCCCTTAATTCCCCAGGCCTATATTTGGTGTCTTAGTATGCTCCTTACTCCATTTTCAAATTAAATTTCTTTTTTTTTATATATGTTATTAACAAAGTGTTACACACACACACACACACACACACACACACATATATAACAACCTTTAAAATAAAATTATATTAAAACTATAGTGACTCTTCTACTCATTCACACACATTCAAAATCTTAAAACATTGGGTTACATATATCCCAACTTTAATTACAAAATATCTACAAAGGCAGAAGTTAACATATTTCAGTCAGAGGATCAAACAGACCTCACAGAAATTTTGCTCTGGAAACACACAACATGTTTCTCTCAATCCTTAAGTTTTCTAAGGGAATAGCAACAAATTTCCTTGCTCACAATCACACAAGAAATTACTAATCATACCTGTAACTTCACTATATACTCTGCTTTGAAAGAAGTCAACAGATACCACCATGTGCAAGGTGCATCATGCCATGTAACTAGTCACATATTTGTAGCCAGTATAAATTGGAGAAATATGATGCTCCCAAGTCAGTGCAAACTGTCTGGCTGCGAGATGGGAACTGACAGTTTGAAAGAGGTGTTGCGATAGGATACCACCATGTTGCAGGATTGTCTGTTTGTCAAATTTTTGACAAATTCGGTCAACAATCAGTGACACCATATTGAGATGGAAGTGTAGGAAGTCAATTGCAAGCACTACCTGCAGTGGACAACCCATCACACTCGCCAAACATGACCATAGGGTGCTATGAAGGATAATATGTAAAAACTGCCATTCATCAGCTGACATGTTGAATACAGAGTTCCTGGCATGAATCTGCACTAAAACATTCAGAACCAAGGCTCACAACATGGGTTTCCATGGTAGGATAGCAGTATGCAAGCCAAAGGTTACCCAAACCAAAATGCAGCATCATCTTCAGTGGTGGGAACATGGAAGCTTGGAAAATTGTGTGATGGAGTGACAAATTACATTATACCCTTACTGAGCAGATGGGTGTTGTGGATGACAGTGAGTCTCTACAGAGTGTGTAACCCCCAACTATGAAATTTGGAGGTGGTGGTATGATGGTATGGTCCTGTTTTTCCTGGTTGGGACCTCAGATCTCTGTGATGCCACGAGTACTGAACTTCAAGAGGTATCTGAACATTCTGAACAATGCAGTGCTTAATTCTTTGTGGCATTTCTATAGAACTGACCATCGTCTCTTTTGGCAAGACAGTGCACTGTGTCATCAGGCTGCTTCTACTGTAACTCATAGTTTGTGGACATGAATGTTACCACACTTGACTGGCCTCCAGCCTTGATCTCAACTCTACTCAAAATTTGTGGGATGAATTGTAACATCGGTTAATTTAAGTATGTAAATTGACATACATATGGTATACCCTTAGTATTATACTTTGGTCTTGCTACTTACTGATGAGATCTCAATAAAGATCGAAACCGGTCTGGATAGTGACCTCCCACCATGATGTATAACATCATACATCTCCTAGGAGATGGGTTTTACATTATGGAAAATACTAAGAATACTAAGGATTAAAAAGAATTTAATACTTCCTATATTTTGTCCTAGTCACTAGGACATCTACGGGGATTACAAAAATAACTAACGTAACACAAATATCATACAATACTAAATTAAAAAGAATTTAATACTTCCTATATGTCACCCACGTGGTTGGGCTTAGTATTGTATGATATTTGTGTTATGTTACATTAGTTATTTTTGTAATCCCCGTAGATGTCCTAGTGACTAGGACGAAATATAGGAAGTATTAAATTCTTTTTAATTCTTTCTGAGTGTTGTAAAAAATCCATTAAACCTCCAACATTACATTTAGTTTTGAGTAGAACGCCATTGAATTTCATATTGAAGAGAACATTAAGAAAGTTTAAAAGCGATTAAAAGTTGAGCAGCTCTCAGATGTGAACTGTAGTCTGAAATATACAAACATTATTCAAAGAAAAAATGAAAGAGTTTGAGAACAGGAATCAAACCTTGGAGATTCAGTCAAGCGCTGAAGAAAACATTGATTGATTCAGCCAGAGAGGCATGTGGTGAGGTTGTCTGTAAGGATAATAAATCAAAACTCCTTGGTGGACACAGGAAGTTAAAGAGGCAGTGAAGGAAAAGAAGAAAGCATATTAAAAGTTCCTGGCAAATAAGTCAGCTTGTGCTCTTAGAGAATACAGAGACAAATATAAAAAAGCTAAACACTGTAAAACTAACTAAACAAAAGTCATGGGAAGACTTTGGTAAGAACATAGAAAATAAATATGGTGGCAAGATATTCTAGAGGTTGTTGAAGAAGCTCAGAAATGGAGGAAAGAGTGCTGAAAGGAATTAGAGATGATAAAAGTGATATGAAAACTGGAGGAAAAGATATTCTTGAAGTATGGAGCAATTATTCGAAAAATTGCTAAATGAAACGATCAGTGACAGCATAGTGATAACAACAGGGATGCAGTCAGGAGTACATATCCATACTTGACATAGAAAAAGCCATCAAAAGCCTGAATTATGAAAGGCAGCTGGAGTAGATGATATTTGACCAGAAATGCTCAAGTATGGAAGTACCAAGGCTCAAGTGGCTGCACTACATAGTTCAGAGGGACCAATTCCAGAGGATTGTAGTAGAGCTCTCATAGTACCCATATATATATAAAAAGGGAAATACAACTGAATATGAAAATTACAGAGGTATTTCCCTCCTGAGTGGTCCTGGTAAGAATTATGCAAGTATAACTTGAGAAACAGTTGAGAAGGATTGTGGAAGGGAAGCTTGGCGAAGAACAAGCTGGATTCAGGCCAAATAGACTCTGTTGGGATCAGATTTTCACTTTACTACGGATAGTTGAGAAATCATGGGAATATAACAAAGATCTGTATTTAAGTTTTGTAGCCCTGCAAAAGGCATATGACAAAGTGCCAAGAGAAAAGCTCTTCAAAATACTCTAGTTATATGGTGAAAGTGAGGTATTATATCAAGCAGTAAGTCAGCAGTTAGAATTGAAGGATGTGCAAGAAGATGGTTCGATGTTAAATCTAGTGTCAGACAAGGATTTACATTATCCCCCTCTGTTATTCATTATATCATCTGTCAAGACTCCAAATGTCTTGATAGATCACATTATGAAGGAAAGCAGTATTAAACCTGATATCAAAATTTGATATGTTAATCTCAGCTCTGTGCTTTATTCAGATGATGTTATACTTCTAAATAAATCTGCTACAAGTCTGCAAGATTTCCTGCCTAAAGTGAATAACTGTTGTAATACATATAGTATGAAGCTCAGCATTAAAAAGACAATGAAAATTGGCAGAAACATTGAAAATATCAACTGCATTGTGGATGGAGAACCTGTAGAACAAGTAAAACATTTCAGCTACTTAGGCACTATTTTTAGTGAAAATGGTAAATTAAATATGGAAATAGACAATATAATCAACAAAGCTGGTATGGTAGGAAGTCAACTGAATAAATGTATATGGAATAAGAGAGAAATTAGTCAAAACACTAAATTAGATGTATACAAGACAGTGTTCAAACTAATTTTAACTTATGGATCTGAGAGTTGGGTCAGAAATAAAATACTTGACCAAAGACTAGAGACTGCGGATATGAGAGTCCTGAGAAAGATTAGAGGCATGAACAGATGGCATCAATGGCAATATCATATTAAAAACAAGATATTAGGACTTGACATTGTCAGCATCCAGGAATGTGTTAGCAGAGCTAATCTCAGGTGGTATGGTTCACTTAAACAGAATGGGAGAGGAAAGATTACCAGCAAAACAAGTGTTCTCTGCCAGGTTGGCAGGAAAAAGACCCAGAGGAAGACAAAGATCTAGGTCAATTGATACAGCAAAAAGTGCCTTAGAAGATAGAAATATAAGATCTGACAATGTTGGAGTCTTGACAGGTGACAGATTGATTTGGAGGAAAATTGTAGATAGGAAGTTAGTAATGATGTAATTTCTCATGTAGTACTATCATATCTTCTTTTATATCTCTCATATTCTTTTCCACTCATTCCTGAATTTTACTTTTTAACCACCACTCCAGAGATACTGATTGGTCGGTAATTTGTTACTTCTGTTTTGTATCACAGAACTATCTATCTTACCCTCTTTCCACTTCCTTGGAACCTTGCCAGAGCAGTCATAGATTAAACAACTTTGTCAGAGGCACTGACAGTTCACTTGCACATTCTTGTAACACACAAGCTGATGTACTGTTCAGGCTCACTGCTGTATTTACACTGATATTTTTCAATATACTGAGTACCTCCAGTTTATCTACCTCAATGCTCACATCAGTCTTTGTCATTTCAGTAATTGCAGTCATTTGCAGTTACTGAATGATCACTTAGTAACTGAACTATTTCTTCTGCTTCTGTAATTTTCCTACCTTCCTACTGTAATTGTTCTTTCTCTTACTTGCTTTGTAGAGAAAAAAACTTTTAAATTTTGAATTTACATTAGCCTGCTTAGCTAATTTTCTCTCAATCTGATTTTGCTTTCCTTTCCATTACTAGTTACCCTTTTTGCTTGTGCTTTATACTACTCATGGGCATGCTGATCACCTTGTTTATATTCCTTCCACAGTGGTATATTTTTGCAGCTCCTGCTACTCATCCACTTAATCCCTATTTGGTTTATCCTTCTTATCTGGGTATGCACTCTGATGCTGCCTTGCTCAAACAATCCTTGACTACTTCTCATACACTAGATTCATTCCATGTAGTTTCTTTTGCCATGGCACTGCTCCAAGTTGCTTCCTAAGTTTTTCATAATTGCCAGCATTGTAGTTCTGAATAAACTCTTTCTTGACTGCAATTTCCAAATGTTGAGCAACCTCTCAGGACAAAACTGCATGATTCACTTCCCCTAATCAGAGGTAGAGTTGCTACTGCAGTTATAGATAGCTCTCCTGATGCTATTACCAGATCCAACACTCAAACCCCTGGCCCCTTACATCGTGTGCCGTTTGAGATAATTATCCCTAGTAATTGTATAAATTCCATATATACTGGAGGTTACATCAGTATATTTCAGATGTTTTGATCTCACAGCCACACCAAAAATATAAGTTGCAGAATGTATACTAAAGTGTATCAGTATCTGAAGTATTTTTTTTCTCTCCAGTAGATGACTAGCTAGTCCTTCTGTTGGATGAGAGGAGCTTTTACGAGAAAGAGAGACTACTCAAACTACACAACTCAAAATAACCCAACATATTGGGTTGTTTTGAGTTGAGGGTGTATTAAAAAAAACAACTGAATTTTCCTGAGGGGAGGGGAACTTTGCTATCTCACCTGAAATGTGATATGGGTGTTCCATATATTATCAGTATTGTTGTAATTTGGTATATCTCACTGAAAAAATTGTCTCTGCAGAATTTACAAACATTTTTTTTTCACCATCTCCAGATTTATATTTAAAAGGAATGAAAATGCCGAGCACTGTATTACATGGAATTGTAAAAAAAAAAAAATTTACTTCTTTAATAGAAATGTTACTGGATATATATGAATGAGTTTTAGCTTATAAACTGGTGTCGATTTTTATTTGTTTAGTGGAAAAATTCATTACTAGAGATTGTTTATCTAACCTTGAGGGTCAAAAGAAAAATATTCCAGCGGACAGATATGAGGGTTGCAGACCAGCTGCTGTTCAACCAAAGCTAGCTGTATATGTTGAGAACCATATTTCTCAGTTAGAAATAAAGCGGTAAGTTTTTTCTTCCTTTGGTTAATTATGTTAATATTGTGTGTGATTAGAATTGCAACTTTACTTATATTATTCAACTTAGAAATGGAATACCTTTGAAGTGAACTTTAGAATTAAGTGTTTGGCAGGTTGATTCTCAGGATTTAATTAATCCATGCCATTTGGAGGGTGCTAGCAGAGTTCATAGTAGTAGCAGCAGTGCTACACATAGCTGAAATTTATCTACATGCAAATAAGTGTTTTATTTCAGTGAATATTAGTATCTTAATAATTATTTTTGGTAGTATTTTACTTACTTTAGAGCAGGGGTCGCCAAACTTCTTTGACCGTCGACCCCTTCAAGAGTTTCTTGACTTTTTATTGACCCCTCTATTTTACTATTACGTAATTATAATAGGACAAGCAAAAAATATGCTTATGTGAGTTTTTAATTGTTTATTTTATAGTTACAGTGTTTATTGTGTGTATAATATACTATATATTATTATATTGGCTTAACGTCAAAGGGATAAGTTTTTGTTTTTGACATCCTTCTTAACATTACATATTTGATAGGATGGATAAATAATATATAAAATATAAAATTTAATTTAGATAACAAAATAACAATAATACAATCTTCCTTACATATATGAAAATAAGACTTTTATTAACTTAGTATACAATTTACTAACATTGTCAATGTGAAGGGTGTGCTTCGTTGCCGGGCGGGAACCACCGACATCCGTTTATTGATAAATACATTATTTTGGCCTACTTGATTGGCTTCCATAACTATTTTTCATGACCTTTCTCCATCTTACAGGTCCTATTCAGTCACTGTTCCCACGATTCACTCTTAATTGCATTGTCATTCAGGATGGAGGTAATTAAATTAACCGAATTAAATATTACCCGTAGATTGATGTCTTATATTTTTCTATTGACCCCAACAATGTTATATCGACACTTTGGCGACCACTGCTTTAGAGTATAAAGTTGAGTATGTTTGTGAATTTTAATACATGATATTGTTCAGATAGCATGTTTTGTACCACTGATTTGTATAAGGGGGGGTGCTTAAGGGTCAAAGCTGTATAACTGAGAGGAGACCTCCACATAGCCTTTAAAGGAATGCGGAGAACCGACTAGGGTTTCTGACCTAATGTCCAATCCTCACTCTCGTGGTGCACCCTGTTGGGTATCTACTTGGATACTGAACAAACGAGGATGGGCTGACAATTTGGGATTTAGCCGACCAAATTGTATTCTTATTGGTTAAACCAAAATAAAAAATGATGGTACAACATGACAAAATTTCATGTCGGCTGGGGCATCGTCCGATTAAACAAGGCCCCCGTTGTTTTCGCCAGGGAACCAGGGCGAACAGCGAAAAGTCAGCTACTGGAACAAATCTGAAAACAAACCCCAACTCAACATCACCAGAGTTAAAGATCGGTACTATCAACATAAGAAGTCTGAATGGCAAAGAAATGGAGCAAGCTGAGGAATTAGATAAGTACCAGATCGACATAATAGGAGTGACTGAAACAAAAAAGACCAAAACTGGTGAGATCTTTCTGAGCAATAAATACAAAATGTTATATTCAGGCAATGACAATCAAGGAAAAGAAGGAGTAGCCATAGTATTCAACACAAAATACGAGGCTAATCTTCGTGAATGGCAGTCAGTCTCAAGTAGAGTAACGTGGGCAAATACAAGAATATGGAACTGGACAATGAGACTTATTTGTGCCTATGGTCCCACAGAAGGCTCTACTAAGGTAGAAGTGAAGGAATTTTTTGACGCTTTAGAAAAAGCAACTGACACAATGAAAAATAAGTTTTAAAAGAGGTAAACCGTGAGTAGACATATCGGTACACAATAAATAACAGAAAAAACTCACGTAGAAAGATTATTTATTAGTATAATTTTCGCCTGTGTGTCACAGGCATCCTCAGTACATTAAGCTCAAAATTAAACACTAACTGACAATTCCAAGAAGCGCCACCTAAGTAGCTGGTGTAAGATAACTAATTTTTTTTTTTTTTTTTTTTTTTTTTTTTTTTTTTTTTTTTTTTTAAGGAAAGTTATTGACCTTTTTAGTTATCTTACACCAGCTACTTAGGTGGCGCTTTTTGGAATTGTCAGTTAGTGTTTAATTTTGAGCTTAATGTACTGAGGATGCCTGTGACACACAGGCGAAAATTATACTAATAAATAATCTTTCTACGTGAGTTTTTTCCGTTATTTATTGTGTACAATGAAAAATGAAAAGTTGGTCACAGTACTACATCTCTTAAGAGCTGTGTTTTACATTATGAGAAAATATCAAGAACAGTGAGGAAGCTTGCTTCACCTTTGCAACGAGTTGCCGTGGTGTGGCACTACCAAGTGGTCACTTACGCTTGAATACGCTGACAGTTCGTCGGCATGAAACGTTACAGATCGTAGTGTTCGATCTTAGTTTCTCTTACTGGCTGAAAAACAATAAGGGATTTTTATCCCCTTAACTTATATCAACCCGCCAGAAAAAAATAGCCTTTTGGCTTTTCATATAAGTTGGTCCTTGTTGGGGATCTAAATAGCAGAGTAGGAAATGATTGTGAGACATACAAAAATATTTTGGGAAAATTTGGAGAAAAGAGCAGAGCTAATAATAATGGCAAATATCTGTTGGATTTCTGCTCAGGACATGGAATGGTTATTATTAACACCATGTTCCAACATAAAAATGTGCACAAATTCACATGGAGAGAAGAGGCTAGGAATAAGAAAAGTCTCATTGACTATGTTATTGTTGATAGTGATGTTTTCTCCCTGGTGCAGGACACCAGAGTGTACAGAGGATTTGAAATTGGAAGTGATCACTATTTAGTCTTGAGCAAGATAAAATTGAATTTCATATTGAAAAGAATAACATGTAAGAAAGTTTTAAAGCGAATAAAAGTTGAGCAGCTCTCAGATGTGAACTGTAGGCTAAAATACTCAAAGATTATTGAAGAAAAAATGAAAGAGTTTGAGAACAGGAATCAAACCTTGGAGATTCAGTAGCATACTCTGAAGAAAACATTGATTGATTCTGCTAGAGAATGCATGTGGTGAGGTTGTCTGTAAGGATAAAAAAATCAGAACTCCTTGGTGGACACAGGAAGAAGAGGCAGTGAAGGAAAAGAAGAAAGCGTATCAAAAGTTCCTGTCAAATAAGTCAGCTTGTGCTCTTAGAGAATACAGAGACAAATGCAAGAATGCTAAACACTGTGTAAAACTAGCTAAACAATAGTCATGGGAGGACTTTGGCAAGAATATAGAAAATAAATATCAAGAAGGTGGCAAAATATTCTGCAGGTTGTTGAAGAAGCTTAGGAATGGAGGAAAGAGTGCTGTAAAAGGAGTTAGAGATGATAAAGGTTACATGAAAACGGGAGAAAAAGATATACTTGAAGTATGGAGTAATTACTTTGAAAAACTGCTAAATGAAACAAGCAGCGATGACAGCGCAGTGGTAAAAAACACTGACCAGGCATGCAGTCAGGAATACATATCCATACTTGAAGTAGAAAAAGCCATCAAAGACTTAAAATGTGGAAAGGCAGCAGGAGTAGATGATATTCGACCACAAATGCTGAAGTATGGTGGTATAAGAGTCTTATAGTCTTTCTGAACTATGCAGTGGCTGCACTGCATAGTTCAGAAAGCCTGGACAGAGGGACGAATTCCCAATGATTGGAGTGGAGCTCTCATAGTACCCATATATAAAAAGGGAAATAAAATTGCATGTGAGAATTATAGAGGTATTTCCCTACTGAGTGTCCCTGGCAAGATCTATGCAAGTATACTTGAGAAACGGTTGAGAAGAATTGTGGAAGAAAAGCTCGGTGAAGAACAAGCTGGATTCAGGCTAAATAGAGGCTGTCACTTTATGACAAATAGTGGAGAAAGCATGGGATTATAACAAAGATCTGTATTTAAGTTTTGTCGATTTGGAAAAGGCATATGACAAGGTGCCAAGAGAGAAGCTATTCAATATGCTGCAGTTATATGGTGTCAATGGGGCATTATATCAAGCAATACTTAGTCTTTATTTGAGTTGTAAGTCAGCAGTTAGAATTGAAGGAAGTACAGGAAGATGGTTTAATGTTAAATCTGGTGTGAGACAAGGATGTACATTATCCCCTCTGTTATTCATTATCTATATGGATCACATTATGAAGGAAAGTGGTATTAAACATGATATCAAAATTGGAGATGTTAATGTCAGCTCTTTGCTTTATGCGGATGATGTTATACTTCTAAATAAATCTGCTATAAGTCCGCAAGATTCTCTGACTAAATTGAATAGCTGTTGTAATAGATATGGTATGAAGGTCAGCAATAAAAAGACAAAGACAATGAAAATAGGCAGAATCATTGAAAATATCAACTGTGTTGTGAATGGAGAACCTGTGGAACAAGTAAAACATTTCAGCTATTTAGGCACGATTTTTACTGAAGATGGTAAATTAAATATAGAAATAGAGAACAGAATCAGCAAAGCTGGTATGGTGGGAAGTCAATTGAATAAATTCATATGGAATAAGAGAGAAATTAGTCGGAACATTAAATTAGCTGTATACAAGACAGTATTCAAACCAGTTTTAACTTATGGATCTGAGAGCTGGGTCAGAAGTAAAACACTTGACCAAAGACTAGAGACCGCAGATATGAGATTCCTGAGAAAGATTATAGGCGTGAACAGATGGTATCAATGGCAATATCATATTAAAAACGAGGATATTAAAAAAGAACTTGACATTGTCAACATCCAGGAATGCGTTAGCAGAGCTAATCTCAGGTGGTATGGTCACTTAAACAGAATGGGCGAGGAAAGATTAGCAAAACAAGTGTTCTCTGCCAGGTTGGCAGCAAAATGACCCAGAGGAAGACCAAGATATAGGTGGATTGATACGGTACAAAACCTTAGACGACAGAAATATAAGATCTGATAATGTTGGAGTCTTGACAAGTAACAGACTGATTTGGAGGAAAATTGTAGATAGGAAATTAATAATGATGTAATTTTTTTCATGTAGTACTATCATATCCTGTACACCCCTTGAGAGTACATAGCAGGAATTTGATGATGATGATGATTTGTATAAGAAAATGACTGCCAAGGCTTCCTTGTTCACTGAGCATGATGGATTTCGTATGTGTGTTCAATGTATCTGTTATCAAAAGTGAATGGTTTATTGTATGAAAATGAGAGAGTGTTGTGTTTCATGTGCGAATGCAAGTTGTGTTGAACACTGGAAATGAAGTAGCTAATATATGATAGTACGTGAAATATGAATGAGAGTAAGAAAAAAAATTGCTGAAGGTAATGAGGATGGAGGCAACAGGGGTGAAATAGTGTGCTTATGTGGCATCTTTCACAGGACAAAAAGTTAGCTAGAGCAACTGGAGAAATGATTGTTGTATGGTACCAAGAACGAGCGAAAAAGTGATTAGAGTGAAAGAATTGATTACGTTGGCTGGTGAATGGTTTGAAAGGTGAAAAATATGCCGTGAGAGAAAATATGAAAGAGTTGCTTATAGAATGGAAAAAAGAAGAGTGAGAAAGTAAAGATCGTGAGTCTGTTTTGGAATGACAGAAGATTATACAGCAGGAATGGTGTACACTAGTAGATGTACAGAGTGAATTTGATGGGTGAAAGGAGATGTATGCTTGATGGATTGCATTTGAATGGTTTTGGTGTTAGATGTTTTAGAGAAAGAGAGTATTGTTCATTGAGAGGCTAGAAGAACAAAATAAGGGAAATGAAGTATTGGGGGGGGGGCTGTAGTCAAGTGTGGGTTCACATACATTCATTCATTCAGAACATACATTCTGAGATAACTTATCGATCATGGTCATTGAGTGTCAGTAACCTCCCAGGGCATTTTCCTGCTGTGGTAGCACCATCAACTTTCCATCTACAAATGACATGAGCATCGGTGGATTTTGGTATACTGAAACGGATAGCAATGTCACAGACACCGATGTGACTCCAACTACCATCCTACATTGGAAGTCTGTCAGTTCAGCTGAATGTGGCATCTTGACGTCGAGAACAGTGCAAAACATGCAGCGTATCCCACCTTTTATTGCTAGACTTACCCAGACACTCCCTGAATATTTGTATGTGGTGGGATCCAAAATATGCATGGCACATAAGGTGGATTTATAATCATCATTGACTCCTTCTCAGTCATTAAATAATTTAAAATAGAATATGAAATTAAAATTGGGGGGGGGGGGGGAGAACTTTGTATTTCTATTAACATGCTGTTGTATTTTAATGAAAATACTGCAGTTAATTCTGAGACTATGGAGTCCCACAATTAATTGCAGACATTTGCTGAAATTCAAATGATTTAAATTGTTAAAAGTTAATTTAAAAAAGGAAAAGGGAAAGCAAAAGTTTAAAAATAGGATTTGAAAATCGTCAATATTGGAATTAAAATCATAACTTGCTAAACTGAACAGATAATGTAATAAAAAACATTGTGAAAAGAATAGTAAAAGCCAATTTATATGAACAGTATCAAGCAGGATTGTTTTGATTGGCCAATAGATGAGTGATAATATAATTGATTCTTGCTAAAACAAACCCACTCACGATGAACATGCTACTAAAAAAGTTCCAAAGATGGGCCCATAGTTACAAGGCATTGTTAAAAGAAATTAATTCCAGCAGACTTTAACATAATGGACTGTGTGATCCCTAAATTTGCTGTAGTGATGAGAGTTTGACTATACATTATTGTAAATATACTAGACAAGAAATTCTTATTTTAATCCTTTAACCAAGCATTGGGGCAACAGTTTGCACATGAGATCTTCAAAGGCTACTTGTATGTGGAGGGAGATGGCTTCACATCAGATGTGTTTTGTATTATTGGATACTAAAGTAATCTTTTGGACATGTCCTTGTGTTGAGGACATGTTGGAGGCTTAATGGATTGTATAGCACTCGGAAAGGATTAAAATAGATTTTAATACTTCCAATGTTTTGTCTATCACTGAGACATCTTCAGGGATTACAAAAAACTAATGTAACATATACACAAATACCACACAATACTAAGCTAACCACGTGGGTGACTCTAAAGTCCTATCTAGGTGGTGCACCCTCTATGGGCGATTGTAGGTGGCCTAGAATATAGGGTGAGATCTCTGATGATTATTGTTTCCCAAATCTTCGGAAGTTTAATGCAACCTTATTTATTTAGATTTTTTTGATTTCTGAGAGCTGCTGAAGATTCTAAAAATAGTCTCTCTTTTTTGAATTCACAGCATGGTGGTTTTTTTTTTTTTTCCCAAGAGATCCTGTAGTCCAAGACATGGTCAGCCAGGCCTGACTGACCATAGTCGTGGTTGCAGATGTATGACTTGTGTTCTTCTAAGTGAATGGTTGCATTAAACTTCCAAAGATTTGGGAAACATTAATCATCAGAGATCCCACCTTACATTCTAGGCCATCTACAATCGCCCATAGAGGGTGCACCACCTAGATAGGACTTTAGTCACCCACATGGTTAGCTTAGTATTATGAGGTATTTGTGTATATGTTACATTAGTTTTTTGTAATCCCTGAAGATTCTCAGTGACTGAGACGAAATATAGGAAGTATTAAAATCTGTTTTAATAATTTCCGAGTGCTGGATACATTCCATTAAGCCTCCAACAGGATTTTGGACATGTATATTAATAATTATGGAACGGGTCACTACCCAGACCAATTTCAAACCTTTATATTGAGATCTCAGCAGTGGGAACTAGATTCATTGAGATACTAAGAGCTAAATCAGTAGTCATTTTTCAATACAAGTGGGAAAATGGTGTATTCCGTTAATGAAATACTGTAGATTACTGATAAAAATTTTTACTTGGTTACAAAGTAAATTAAACTAAGCATGAAATTATATTCTTGTCTTAATCCTTTACCCAAGCATGAGCAAAGTTTGTATGTGAAATATCTTCATGACCAGGCTACTTTCATGTGGAAGCACATGACTTCACATCATATTGCCTTGGTACCCAATAATGCAAAGCACACCTTTTTTTTCAGATGTGTGTGTGTGTGTGTGTGTGTGTGTGTGTGTGTGTGTGTGTGTGTGTGTGTGTGTGTGTGTGTGTGTGTGTGTGTGGAAGGGTCATTACCCAAACTTATTTCAACCTTTATTGGGATTGTATTAGTTTTTTTTTTTGTGATCTTTTTAAAAAGATCAGGGATATGGATATTGAAATCATGGCAATGGTCTAGTAGTATTTAGATATTGAATAATAGATCTGGAACTATACTTGCTACTATTTTGTTTGCAGATGACCTGATAATCATAGCAAGAAGTGAAGATGCACTCCAGAAATCAGTATATTCCTTAAACATAATTGCTAAAGAATTTGGAATGCCAATATCAAAACAAACTCATGACTTTTAAAGGACCATCTCTAGTCAGAAGTAAAATGATTGAAAATAAAATTTTAGAGCAATTGAACTACTTCAAGATACCTTGAATGTGTTGTATTATATACAAAAGAATCTGACATTGACCACAATCAAACTTCCTAAAGATAGCTAACAGGGATGATCAATAATATTTTCAAATCTAACCAAGTCCAAAAGCATACAAGAATAAGTGTATAACGTTTCATCAAGTTTTATCTGTACTGTACAGAAGTGAAACTACAGAAAACCATAAAAACTGCAGAAGAAAAAAAAAGAATAGAAACTGGAGAAAAGAAATTCCTATCAAGGACAGCAGGCTATACTCTCTGGGACAAAAAAAAAAAAAA